>NC_091180.1:10829578-10882078 GCF_040958095.1 Procambarus clarkii | reverse complement strand
TGTCATTCTCTGTATACCTGTTCTCGCCTGTTCTAAGTTTCACTACCTGTTCTTTCACTGTTGTTTTCCTTCTGATGTGACTGTGGAGTAGCTTTGGTTCGGTCTTGGCTTTGTTTGCTATATCATTTTCATAACTTTTCTCTGCTTCTCTTCTCACCCTGACATACTCATTCCTGGTTCTCTGGTATGAACCAGCAATGAACACCTCTGTTCAGAGGTATGAACACCTCTGCTTTCTGGTGTTCTGTTATTCCGGAAGTTCCTCCATGCCCTTTTGTTCAGTTTCTTTGCTTCCATACATGCCCTATTATACCATGGATTCTTCTTTTGCTTCACGGATTTTTCCTTTTGGGCCGGGATGTATCTGCTTACTGCCTCCTGACACTTTTGGGTAACATAGTCCATCATATCTTGTACAGACTTAGCTCTGAGGTCTGTGTCCCAAGGTATTTCCCTTAGGAAGCTTCTCATCTCATAATTTCCCTTTCGGTATGCCAGCCTTTTGATTCCTAGTTCTTTTTCAGGGGGGATAATTCCTAGCTCTACCAGGTACTCAAAGTTCAATACTCTGTGATCACTCATTCCCAAGGGCGCGTCCATCTTGACTTCCCTTATATCCCACTCATTCAAGGTAAATATCAGATCAAGCATTGCTGGTTCATCCTCTCCTCTCATTCTTGTTGGATCATTCTTGTGTGTGTGTGTGTGTGTGTGTGTGTGTGTGTGTGTGTGTGTGTGTGTGTGTGTGTGTGTGTGTGTGTGTGTGTGTGTGTGTGTGTGTGTGTGTGTGTGTGTGTGTGCGTGTGTGTGTGTGTGTGTGTGTGTGTGTGTGTGTGTGTGTGTGTGTGTGTGTGTGTGTGTGCGTGTGTGTGTGTGTGTGTGTGTGTGTGTGTGTGTGTGTGTGTGTGTGTGTGTGTGTGTGTGTGTGTGTGTGTGTGTGTGTGTGTGTGTGTGTGTGTGTGTGTGTGTGTGTGTGTGTGTGTGTGTGTGTGTGTGTGTGTGTGTGTGTGTGTGTGTGTGTGTGTGTGTCTGTGTGTGTGTACCCACCTAGTTTTACTCACCTAGTTGTGCTTTCGGGGGTTGGGCTTCGGCTCTTTGGACCCGCTTCTCAACTGTCAATCAAATGGTGTACAGGTTCCTGAGTGTATTGGCCTTTTATCTACATGTGAAACTGTGTATGGAGTCAGCCTCCACCACATCACTGCCTAATGCATTCCATCTGTTAACTACTCTGACACTGAAAATGATCCTTATAACATTCCTGTGGCTCATGTGGGTACTCAGTTTTCACCTTTGTGTGAGTACCACCAGTGTTAAATAATAACTCTTCTATCTTCCAACGACATGAGGTTTAATTCCAGTAGTCTTTCCTCGTAGCTCATACCCCTCAGCCCGGGTACCAATCTAGTGGTATTCCTTTGAATCTTCTCGAACTTAGTCTTGTGCTTAACTAGATACGGAATCCAATCTGGAGCTGCATACTCCCAAAATGGCCTGACATATGTGGTATATAATGTTCTTAATTATTCCTTTCACAAGTTTCTAAAGGCAGTTCTTGTGTTGGCCAGACTCGGTAATGATGCTGAAGTGAGGTCAAGCTCTTCATGCCTCACTTTGATGTATCTTAACTATTCTCACTCAAATTCCTTGTCTAACTGTCCTTAAAGTTGTGGATGGAGGAGGCTTCCACAACTTCTTCTAGTGCACTTCACTTGTTGACCTCCCGTTCTGGGTATGAGCAATTTCTTACATTTCTTTGACACGCTTGTATTTCCAGCTTTAATTTGTGTCGTCTCATCCTATCTTTTATCTTTATCTATCCTATCTTTTCTCACTTTATATAGGTTATCCCCTGTCCACCTTCTCTATTTCCCTCAGTATCTTGTATATTGTGATCATATCTCCTGTATTTTCTTGTCCCCCAGGGTTGTGAGGTCCAGTTCCTTCAACATGTCATTTTAACTTAACCCTCCTAGCTCTGGCACTAATCTGGTCACTAACCTCTACACTTTTTCAGTTCAATTTTAGTTTTTTGCTTTACAAGGTGTGTGGCTTCCAGGCCGGTGCTGCATAGTCCACTTTTGGTCTAACAAAAGCTGTTTAAATTACATTGAAAGTATCCTTATTTAGGTTTGTATACAACGTTCTAATGTTTGGAAGCGTCCCATATGCTGCTGATGTCACCCTGCCTGTGTGTGCCTCTGGTCTTGGTCTTGGAATTATATCCACTCCCAAGTCTCGCTTTTTCTCCGATTCGTGTAGATGTTTTCTGTTACTAATGTAGACACCTTCTGATCTCCTTTCTTCCTGTTCCGTCTTCATTCTCTTACACTTATTGCGAGTGAACTCCAGCAACCATTTGTATGTTCACTTGTGGAGTTGTTCAAGGTCTTCCTGTAACATTCTGCAGTCCTCCTCTGTTTTTACATTCCTCATTATCTTTGCATCACCTGCAAACATGGACATGTATGCGCTCACTCTTTCGGGTAGATCATTATCATAGACTAGGAAGAGTAGTGGTCCCAGGACCTCGCCTTGGGGGACCCCCAGTTGTTACACTCCTCCAGCTGGTGACCTCCAGCTGGTGACCTGCAGCTGGTGACCTGCAGCTGGTGACCTGCAGCTGGTGACCTGCAGCTGGTGACCTGCAGCTGGTGACCTGCAGCTGGTGACCTACAGCTGGTGACCTGCAGCTGGTGACCTGCAGCTGGTGACCTGCAGCTGGTGACCTGCAGCTGGTGACCTCGCCTCTGACGGCGACACTTTGTCTTCTGTCCTCCAGGTCCACCCTCACCCAGTTTAGTGTCTTGGGGGGGCACCATCCTCCACACCTGCCTGCCGAAGGGGCACCATCCTCCACACCTGCCTGTCGTGAGGGACACCATCCTCCACACCTGCCTGCCGTGAGGGGCGCCATCCTCCACACCTGCCTGTCGTGAGGGGCACCATCCTCCACACCTGCCTGCCGTGAGGGGCACCATCCTCCACACCTGCCTGTCGTGAGGGACACCATCCTCCACACCTGCTTGCCGTGAGGGCACCATCCTCCACACCTGCCTGCCGTGAGGGGCACCATCCTCCACACCTGCCTGCCGTGAGGGGCACCAACCTCCACACCTGCCTGCCGTGAGGGGCACCATCCTCCACACCTGCCTGTCGCGAGGGGCACCATCCTCCACACCTGCCTGCCGTGAGGGACACCATCCTCCACACCTGCCTGTCGCGAGGGGCACCATCCTCCACACCTGCCTGCCGTGAGGGGCACCATCCTCCACACCTGCCTGCCGTGAGGAACACCATCCTCCACACCTGCCTGTCGCGGGGGGCACCATCCTCCACACCTGCCTGTCGCGAGAGGCACCATCCTCCACACCTGCCTGCCGTGAGGGGCACCATCCTCCACACCTGCCTGCCGTGAGGGGCACCATCCTCCACACCTGCCTGTCGTGAGCAGCACCATCCTCCACACCTGCCTGTCGCGAGGGACACCATCCTCCACACCTGCCTGCCGTGAGGGACACCATCCTCCACACCTGCCTGTCGTGAGGGACACCATCCTCCACACCTGCCTGTCGTGAGGGGCACCATCCTCCACACCTGCCTGTCGTGAGGGGCACCATCCTCCACACCTGCCTGTCGTGAGGGGCACCATCCTCCACACCTGCCTGTCGCGAGGGACACCATCCTCCACACCTGCCTGCCGTGAGGGACACCATCCTCCACACCTGTCTGTCGTGAGGGGCACCATCCTCCACACCTGCCTGTCGTGTGGGGCACCATCCTGCACACCTGCCTGTCGTGAACAACACTATCAAATGCCTTTTGGAAGTCTAGGAAAATGCACTCGATCCCCCCACCCCCCACCCCTAAGCCTTCTCTTTCCTGTCTTAGTTCCGTAACCTCGTCACAGAACCTGATCCAATTTGGTCAGGCACGACTTCCACTTCTAAAACCATGCTGGCGATTTGGTTCAATTTGGCACAATTACAATACAATTTGGTCTGTCCTCTCCAGGCGTGTCCCTGGTCTCACCTGACTACTCTCTACACCACTTGACGCGGAACACTTGTCAGCGACAATGGTCTGTAATTTAGTGCCTCCTGTCGGTCCAGTTCTTGAATATTAGGAGTACATTTGCCTGCTTGCAGGAGTCTTGGAGATTTCCCGTTTGGAGTGTTTTATTGAAAACAGGACTGAGTGTGTGACATAGTGTTACTGCAGCCTTCTTCAGCAGGTATAGTGATATTATGTCTGGCTCAGATGCTCCCTCTGCTGGTGGGAGAGGAAGGGAGAGGGAGAGAAGGAGGAAGGTGGGGGAGGAGGAGGAGGAGGAGGAGGAGGAGGAGGAGGAGGAGGAGGAGGAGGAGGAGGAGAAGGAGGAAGAGGAAGGGGGGGGGGGAGGAGAGGGAGAGTGAGAGGTCGGGAGACAGAGAACCGGATGCTAGAGGGAGGGCGTGTTTGTGTGTGTGTGAACAAAGACAGGGACACACACTCCAACACTATATCTTGGATTCTAGTAAAATTGAGCCATTTAGAGATAAATCTAAGCTCACTCTGTATGATATGGCAACCTATCTTATTACCATGGATAAATTACCTGAAATCCTTGCACTGTATTCATATTTCGCTTCCAGTAGATAAACGACATATGAGATTAAGCAACAAGTAGTGTATTGTGAGGACTAATAATAAACAGAAGCTCCCCTATGACTCTGTAATATCCCCATTGGTCAAACTATTATGTATTAGCGATAAGACCTACCATTAATGTATAATAACTTACTGTAAATGTATAACTCTTGAAATAGCACTTTCATTGTAACTAGCTGACATTGTAACTATAAGGTGTGAAGGATAGATGAAATTGTTTATGTAATAATCAAAGATGAGGTCTGATAAAGACCTTTTGTGCCCTCTGTAATGCTTTTTGCGCTACCGCTCACAGGATGGGTATGGGGTGCACAATAAACTAGCCGTCTCCGGCGGCAACAATCAAATCTAGGACCTCCGGAAGATCAGAAAGAGGACCTCCAGAGGTTAGAAAGGGAACGCAGTCGACGTTACAGACGAAGGACAAAATAACGAAACTGCTCAAACAGACACAATCCGTGTACCCCAGGTCACAGTCTGTGTACCCCAGGTCACAGTCTGTGTACCCCAGGTCACAGTCTGTGTACCCCAGGTCACAGTCTGTGTACCCCAGGTCACAGTCTGTGTACCCCAGGTCACAGTCTGTGTACCCCAGAGCACAGTCCATGTACCCCAGGGCGCAGTCTGTGTACCCCAGGTCACAGTCTGTGTACCCCAGGTCACAGTCCGTGTACCCCAGGTCACAGTCTGTGTACCCCAGGTCACAGTCTGTGTACCCCAGGTCACAGTCTGTGTACCCCAGGTCACAGTCTGTGTACCCCAGGTCACAGTCTGTGTACCCCAGGTCACAGCCTGTGTACCCCAGGTCACAGTCCGTGTACCCCAGGTCACAGTCCGTGTACCCCAGGTCACAGTCTGTGTACCCCAGGTCACAGTCCGTGTACCCCAGGTCACAGTCCGTGTACCCCAGGTCACAGTCTGTGTACCCCAGGTCACAGTCTGTGTACCCCAGGTCACAGTCTGTGTACCCCAGGTCACAGTCTGTGTACCCCAGGTCACAGTCTGTGTACCCCAGGTCACAGTCTGTGTACCCCAGGTCACAGTCTGTGTACCCCAGGTCACAGTCTGTGTACCCCAGGTCACAGTCTGTGTACCCCAGGTCACAGTCTGTGTACCCCAGGTCACAGTCTGTGTACCCCAGGTCACAGTCTGTGTACCCCAAGTCACAGTCTGTGTACCCCAGGTCACAGTCCGTGTACCCCAGGTCACAGTCTGTGTACCCCAGGTCACAGTCTGTGTACCCCAGGTCACAGTCCGTGTACCCCAGAGCACAGTCCGTGTACCTCAGGTCACAGTCTGTGTACCCCAGGTCACAGTCTGTGTACCCCAGGTCACAGTCTGTGTACCCCAGAGCACAGTCCGTGTACCCCAGGGCGCAGTCTGTGTACCCCAGGTCACAGTCTGTGTACCCCAGGTCACAGTCCGTGTACCCCATGTCACAGTCTGTGTACCCCAGGTCACAGTCTGTGTACCCCAGGTCACAGTCTGTGTACCCCAGGTCACAGTCTGTGTACCCCAGGTCACAGTCTGTGTACCCCAGGTCACAGTCTGTGTACCCCAGGTCACAGTCTGTGTACCCCTGGTCACAGTCTGTGTACCCCAGGTCACAGTCTGTGTACCCCAGGTCACAGTCTGTGTACCCCAGGTCACAGTCTGTGTACCCCAGGTCACAGTCTGTGTACCCCAGGTCACAGTCTGTGTACCCCAGGTCACAGTCTGTGTACCCCAGGTCACAGTCTGTGTACCCCAGGTCACAGTCTGTGTACCCCAGGTCACAGTTCGTGTACCCCATGTCACAGTCTGTGTACCCCAGGTCACAGTCTGTGTACCCCAGGTCACAGTCTGTGTACCCCAGGTCACAGTCTGTGTACCCCAGGGAGCAGTCTGTGAACCCCAGGGAGCAGTCTGTGTACCCCAGGTCACAGTCTGTGTACCCCAGGTCACAGTCTGTGTACCCCAGGTCACAGTCTGTGTACCCCAGGTCACAGTCTGTGTACCCCAGGTCACAGTCTGTGTACCCCAGGTCACAGTCTGTGTACCCCAGGGAGCAGTCTGTGAACCCCAGGGAGCAGTCTGTGTACCCCAGGTCACAGTCTGTGTACCCCAGGTCACAGTCTGTGTACCCCAGGTCACAGTCTGTGTACCCCAGGTCACAGTCTGTGTACCCCAGGTCACAGTCTGTGTACCCCAGGTCACAGTCTGTGTACCCCAGGTCACAGTCTGTGTACCCCAGGTCACAGTCTGTGTACCCCAGGGCACAGTCACTGCACCCCTGGGCACAGTCCTTGCACCACTGCTATATCTCATTCTCATATCAGGAAATAGAAACCACAGCTTCATCCTTTGCAGATGATACAAAAAAATAGCAAGAAAATTACGTCTGTAGAGGACACTGAAAAACTTCAGGGCGATATTAATAAAGTCTTCGATTGGGCAATGGAGAATAACATGATATTTAACAGTGATGAGTTCCTGGTATTAAGGTATGGTAAAAATGAAGAACTTTATCAAAACACAGCCCGCCAAACACACACCGAAACTACGACGTTGGTACAACGTTCGAACAAGTTTTAACACCTCCTAACCAGTTATAACAACCAATATAGCAAGTTGTAACAACGTTCCAATACGTCATAAACACGTTAAGCCAAGATGTAACAACTTTATTACAAGTTGTAACAAGCGGAAAATAGAGACAGTTACGGTTTGTGTTTCCAGGGAGGGTACAGACACAGTCAGGTCTACACATAGAAGAAATACATCACGTAAAGGAGCTGAGAATAACGGTCTGGCCCCTAATATTTATGCAGCATAATTGACAATATATAGCGACAGCCAGCAAAATAAAAGCATTATGAGAACGTTTAAATCCAGGGATTTGTCACATCACAATGTTCATGCGAGTCAAGTCACTGGTAATATTTAACATGATATCAAGACCTCCCGTCTTGAGTACTGCTCAGTACTCACTTTCCCCTTCAGGGCAGGAGAGACTGATGAAAAACAGTGAATACAGAGAACATATTCGACACGCAGAGACACGATAAAACACGTAAACTACTGGGAGATCTCTCAAAACTCTCAAAATGTACTCACTAGAAAGTAGAAGAGTTATCAAGTAATATATACCTGGAAAATACTGCAAGGCCAGGTCCCTAATTTGCACATTATAGTAGCAACATACTGGAGTGAACGATATGGAAGGAAATGCAGAATATAACCATTAAAGAGCAGAGGTGCCATAGGCACAATCAGAGACATCTGATTGTGCCAGGGCCTGTATAGGCCTATACTGCCTCGTCAGGGCCTGTATAGGCCTATACTGCCTCGCCAGGGCCTGTATAGGCCTATACTGCCTCGCCAGGGCCTGTTTAGGCCTATACTGCCTCGCTAGGGCCTGTATAGGCCTATACTGCCTCGCCAGGGCCTGTATAGGCCTATACTGCCTCGCCAGGGCCTGTATAGGCCTATACTACCTCGCCAGGGCCTGTATAGGCCTATACTGCCTCGCCAGGGCTTGTATAGGCCTATACTGCCTCGCCAGGGCCTATATAGGCCTATACTGCCTCGCCAGGGCCTGTATAGGCCTATACTACCTCGCCAGGGCCTGTATAGGCCTATACTACCTCGCCAGGGCCTGTATAGGCCTATACTACCTCGCCAGGGCCTGTATAGGCCTATACTGCCTCGCCAGGGCCTATATAGGCCTATACTGCCTCGCTAGGGCCTGTATAGGCCTATACTACCTCGCCAGGGCCTGTATAGGCCTATACTACCTCGCCAGGGCCTGTATAGGCCTATACTACCTCGCCAGGGCCTGTATAGGCCTATACTACCTCGCCAGGGCCTGTATAGGCCTATACTGCCTCGCCAGGGCCTGTATAGGCCTATACTACCTCGCCAGGGCCTGTATAGGCCTATACTGCCTCGCCAGGGCCTGTATAGGCCTATACTGCCTCACCAGGGCCTGTATAGGCCTGTACTACCTCGCCAGGGCCTGCAGACCAAGAGAAGCGGAAGTAGGCTCCTAGGGTGCCCACTGCGAGAAAGACTTCCTGACCCCGACCTCTAGAGTGTCTCTAGGACTGAGGGAAGAGGACGCCAGAGCAAGGGAGACTGAGGCAGGAAGCAGTGAGACACAGAATGAAAGAGGAAGAGGGAAGTGAGGCACAGAAGGAGATAAAGAGAGTGAGACGCACCAGTGAATATCAGCACAATGGCGCAGCGGGAGGGAGATAGAGGGAGGGAGGGAGAGAGAGGGAGGGATAACCAGACACACACAATCTCTTATCATTTGTTCAGAAAGATGGAATGTTTTACTCACCCCCTCCCTCCTCCTCCCAGTCCCCCCCCCCCCTTTCCCCATCCCCCTCCCCACCTCCCCCTTACCCTCCTTCTATCTATCGATGCATCTATTAACTTCCCGCGACCTATAATACTAGTAACTAACTAGCGACGAGTTACTAAACAAGTTGGAGGCCGCTAGTACACACCACCAACATTGGTCTCTAGTACACACCTCCAACATTGGTCTCTAGTACACCCCACCAACATTGGTCTCTAGTACACCTCCAACATTGGTCTCTAGTACACCCCACCAACATTGGTCTCTAGTACACCCCACCAACATTGGTCTCTAGTACACACCACCAACATTGGTCTCTAGTACACCCCACCAACATTGGTCTCTAGTACACCCCACCAACATTGGTCTCTAGTACACACCACCAACATTGGTCTCTAGTACACCCCACCAACATTGGTCTCTAGTACACCACCAACATTGGTCTCTAGTACACCCCACCAACATTGGTCTCTAGTACACCCCACCAACATGAGAGATACCTCACACAGTGACCAGGTAAGATGAGAGATATCTCACACAGGTGAGATGAGAGATATCTCACACAGGTGAGATGAGAGATATCTCACACAGGTAATATGAGAGATATCTCACACAGGTGAGATGAGAGATATCTCACACAGGTGAGATGAGAGATATCTCACACAGGTGAGATGAGAGATATCTCACACAGGTGAGATGAGAGATATCTCACACAGGTGAGATGAGAGATATCTCACACAGGTGAGATGAGAGATATCTCACACAGGTGAGATGAGAGATATCTCACACAGGTGAGATGAGAGATATCTCACACAGGTGAGATGAGAGATATCTCACACAGGTGAGATGAGAGATATCTCACACAGGTGAGATGAGAGATATCTCACACAGGTGAGATGAGAGATATCTCACACAGTGACCAGAAAAATGTTCTGAAAGATTCGATCGTTAAATCTCCTGAAAAAATGGCATCCAATGGTGCCTTAAAGAAGATAGCGAGGCAAGAGTGACGCTCTACCCGTTGTTTTGATCAGTGGCACCGTTGTTTTGATCACTGGTAACTGTTGTTTTGATCAGTGACACCGTTATTTTGATCACTGGTACCGTTGTTTTGATCAGTGGCACCGTTGTTTTGATCAGTTGCACCGTTTTTTTGATCAGTGACTCCGTTTTTTTTATCAGTGACACCGTTGTTTTGATCACTGGTAACTGTTGTTTTGATCAGTGGCACCGTTATTTTGATCACTGGTACCGTTGTTTTGATCTGTGGCACCGTTGTTTTGATCAGTGGCACCGTTGTTTTGATCAGTGGCACCGTTGTTTTGATCAGTGGCACCGTTTTTTTTATCAGTGACACCGTTGTTTTGATCACTGGTAACTGTTGTTTTGATCAGTGACACCGTTATTTTGATCACTGGTACCGTTGTTTTGATCACTGGTACCGTTGTTTTGATCAGTGGCACCGTTGTTTTGATCAGTGGCACCGTTTTTTTGATCAGTGACATCGTTGTTTTGATCACTGGTAACTGTTCTTTTGATCAGTGGCACCGTTATTTTGATCACTGGTACCGTTGTTTTGATCTGTGGCACCGTTGTTTTGATCACTGGTACCGTTGTTTTGATCTGTGGCACCGTTATTTTGATCACTGGAACCGTTGTTTTGATCAGCAGCACCGTTGTTTTGATGTGTGTCACCGTTGTTTTGATCTGTAGCCCCGTTGTTTTGATCAGTGTCACCTTTGTTTTCATTAGCAAGCCGGCTGTTGAGGGGACATAACATTGGACGCGTGATCCTGAGGTCCCGGGTTCGGTCCCGGGCGCCGGCGAGAAATAATGGGCAGAGTTTCTTTCACCCTGATGCTCCTGTTACCTAGCAGTAAATAGGTACCTGGGAGTTAGTCAGCTGTCACTGGCTGCTTCCTGGGGGTGGAGGCCTGGTCGAGGACCGGGCCGCGGGGACACTAAGCCCCGAAATCATCTCAAGATAACCTCAAGAAGATCACTGGCACCGTTGTTTTGATCCGTGGTACCGTTGTTTTGATCAGTGGCAAAGACGTTTGGAGCAGAGGCACCATTGTTTTCATCACTTGCACTATTGTTTTGAACAGTTGCACTGTTCTTTTGATCAATAGCTCCGTTGTTTTGAACAGTTGCCCGTTGTTTTGATCAAAGGCATCTTTGTTTTGATCAGTAACACCGTTGTTTTGATCAGTTGCACATTTGTCTTGATCAATTTCACTGTTGTTTTGATCAATAGCACCGTTGTTTTGAACAGTGGCACAATTGTTTTTATCAGTGGCATAGTTATTTTAATCAGTTGCCCTTTCTATTAGTTGCCCATAGTTTCCCTTTCGGAATGCCAGCCTTTTGTTTTCAGTTCCCTCCTTGAGTTCTTTAACCCTTCTTCAAGCAGATACTCAAACGAATCCCTTGCAACCTGGGATAGTCATCTCCTTGAAACTCCATTCCTTTCTCATTAGTAGGGCCACTCTGCCTCCTCCCCTTCCATCCCTTTCTTTTCTTATTACTGTGTAGTCCTGGTGAAACACCGATTCCTGGGAGTTTTGTTTCTGTGAGTCTGATTACATCTGGGCTCACTTCTTATACTCTTTCTCTTAGTTCACTTGCCTTGCTTGTAATCCCATTTATGTTCAAGTACATCACCCTGAAACTGACTTTCTTCTGTCCTTGCTCAGTTTCTGTTGATTCCCCTGTAGCAGGGGAAACAGGGAGGGTCCGGGATGGGAGGGCCTAGGAAGGGGGACCTGGGGTATCTGTGGTGCGCGGTGGGAGGATCAGGTACAGTGTGGGAGAGGGGGAGGCTTGGAGGGGTATGGGGGCAGGGAGGGCTTGGGGGGGGGATAGGGGAGGAGGGGGGCTTGAGGGATAGGGGAGGAGGGGTGGCTTGGGGGACAGAAGAGGAGGGAGGGCTTGAGGGGGGTGAAGGGAGGGCTGAGGGGGGGGGGGGTGAGGAAGAAGGGAGGGCTTATGGGAGTGGGGGAGAAGGGAGGGCTTGGGGTGGCGGAGATGGGAGGGAATGCGGGAGAAGGGTGGGCTTGTGGGGATTGGGGAAAAGGGAGGGCTTGTGGGGGTGGGGAGAAAAGGGAGGTTCTGGGGAGGGGGTTAGTGGTGGGGGGGGGGAAGATTCCCTAGGTGGGCACTTAGTGGGGGGCTGGCAGGGGTTGGGGCAAGTAGGATGTCTATTGGGTGGAAGGTGGGGGTGGTGCTCCTCTCCCTGTGGTTGTTAAACAGCTTGTGGAAGGTTCCCCACTCCGAACTGGGATTGTAGGATTCGGGGTTGTGGTTCCCTGATTCCTTTCTTTTTCCCTGCACTTCTTCCTTGTGGCTGCTGCCCTCATTCTCTCACCCCTTGTCATATCCCTCTGAAGGAATACTTTTTTGAATTTCGGTACATTTGCTAGTCCGCTCTTCCTTGCTAACAGATCCTCTTTTGTGTTCTCGCTCATAAATACCACCTTTATCAATCAATCTCTGTCCTTGTTGTACTGTTCAAGCCTCAAAACCTTTTCTATATTCTGGTCAGCCCTCTCCATCTTTACTTCTTTAAGGATCTCGGTAACTGCGTTTTTGTCCTTGTCTCTCCACTCCGCTGGGCTGGTCCCTTGTTTGCTCCTTAATGCCTGCTACTGCTATTGCTTTTTTTTCTCTCTATCAGCCAGTGAGTACATCTAGCTGCTTCTTGAGAAGAAGACACTTCCATGGCAACTTCCCTTACTGCAAACCTAGCTTCAGGGCTCTTTTAGAGGAAATCGAGGAAATTTTGAGGAAATCTTTTTTGAGGATTGAGGAAATCAATTCAGCAAATGAAGAGAAGAAGTCCCCTCTACAGGAAGATTACCATCTCCCTGAGGGATTATTTGTGTCTGGTTTTGAGTAGGATTCTTCTTCAGGCTTTTTATTTCCTCCTTTGCTGATTTCAGCTCATCTTGCAGGTTGTCTTACTGTCTCCTTCATTACCCTCAGTCCTTCCCGGAATTCACACCACATTAGTTCGATGGTTTCCCTAATCCAGGCCTCCTGTCCCTACCCTTCCTCTGAGCTTGTTTCTGCCATATTTATCCTCTTGAGTTTGTCTGCCCGAGTTTATCTCTCTGCCATGTTTTTTCCTAATGAGAGCGAGAGAGAGAGAGAGAGAGAGAGAGAGAGAGAGAGAGAGAGAGAGAGAGAGAGAGAGAGAGAGAGAGAAGGGGAGGAGAGAGAAAGATAGAGAGAAAGATAGAGAGAAAGATAGAGAGAGAGAGAGAGTGTGTGTGTGTGTTTGTGTGTGTGTGTGTGTGTGTGTGTGTGTGTGTGTGTGTGTGTGTGTGTGTGTGTGTGTGTGTGTGTGTGTGTGTGTGTGTGTGTGTGTGTGTGTGTGTGTGTGTGTGTGTGTGTGTGTGTGTGTGTGTGTGTGTGTGTGTGTGTGATGTGTGCAGGTGTGCGTGCGTTTGCGCAGGTGTGCGTGCGTGTGCGCACGTGTGTGTGAGCTCGTGCATGTGTTTGGGTGTTTATATGTATGTGTGTTTGTGTACTGTGTTATATGTATGTGTACTGTGTTACATGTATGTGTACTTGTGTGTGCATGCGTGTGCTCTTGCGTGTGCGAGCGTGTGCACTTGTGTAATTACCTAAGTGTAGTTACAGGATGAGAGCTACGCTCGTGGTGTCCCGTCTTCCCAGCACTCTTTGTCATATAACGCTTTGAAACTACTGACGGTCTTGGCCTCCACCACCTTTTCACCTAACTTTGTTCCAACCGTCTACCACTCTGTTTGCGGTAGTGAATTTTCTTATATTTCTTCAGCATCTGTGTTTAGCTAGTTTAAATCTATGACCTCTTGTTCTTAAAGTTCCAGGTCTCATGAAATCTTCCCTATCGATTTTATCAATTCCTGTTACTATTTTGTATGCAGTGATCATATCACCTCTTTTTCTTCTGTCTTCTAGTTTTGCCTATTTAATGCCCCTAACCTCTCCTCGTAACTCTTGCCCTTCAATTCTGGGAGCCACTTAGTAGCGTGTCTTTGCACCTTTTCCAGTTTGTTGATGTGCTTCTTAAGATATGGACACCACACAACTGCTGCATATTCTAGCTTTGGCCTAACAAAAGTCGTGAACAATTTCTTTGGTATATCGCCATCCATGCATTTAAAAGCAATTCTGAAGTTAGAAAGCGTGGCAAAGGCTCCTCGCACATAATTCTTTTTGTGGTCCTCAGGTGATAGTTTTCTATTTGAACCACCCCTAGATTTCTTTCTTTATCAGAATTCTTTAAAGATTTCTCACATAATATATAGGTTATGTGGGGTCTATGTTCTCCTGTTCCACATTCCATAACATGGCATTTATTAATTTAACATTAAATTCCATTTGCCAAGTGGTGCTCCATATACTTATTTTGTCCAGGTCATCTTGAAGGGCATGACAATCATCTCAGTTTCTTATCCTTCCTATTATCTTAGCATCATCAGCAAACATGTTCATATAATTCTGTATACCAACTGGTAGATCATTTATGTAGAAAATAAACATCACTGGTGCAAGAACTGAACCCTGTGGTACTCTACTCGTGACATTTCTCCAGTCCGATACATTGCCTCTGATCTCTGCCCTCAGTGATCTCAGTGTGTGCTTGCCTGTGTGTATTTACTATATATATTTATCTACTATTTATGCCATAGTTGTCTCAGGAGGTTTACTGGAGGAAATCACTTCAATACTGCTATGTAATTAGCGCTATTATCTGCTCCCTATCTATTGTTAGGTTGGGTTAAGGTTATGTTAGGTAAAGGTTAGGTTAGGTTAGGTTAGGTTAGGTTAAGGTTAAGTTAAGATTAGGTTAGGTTAAGTTACGTTACGTTAGGTTAAGGTTAAGTTAAGGTTAGGTTAGGTTAGGTGAGGTTAAGGTTAGTTTAGGTTAAGGTTAAGTTGAGGTTAGGTTAGGGTTACGTTAGGAAAAGGTAAGGTTAGGTTAGGTTAGGTTGGGTTAGGTTAAGTCAAGGTTAGATTTTGTTAGGTTTGATTACATTATTATAGTGTATTTTTCTCAAACACCTGAAATAGGAAATTCGAAAACTGTTTGAGTCTTCGCTAGGATTTTATTAGAGAAAACAAAATTCTTCAAACTCAAAGAAAACAAGTTAATCATAGATATTTTTTTATATTTTGAATCAACGATTTATAATACAATAAAATTATAACTTGAGACTATTATCTCTCTAGGAAAAAAGATTCACTTCTCAGTTTACAAGTAGATAATTATTGGAACCATAAAAGGCTTTCAGACCATCACAAATATTAAGATAACTACCCAGGTATACATGTGTGTATATATATATATATATATATATATATATATATATATATATATATATATAAACAGAGTAGAAATAGATGAAAAACTATATCGGTTAGGAAGATGGGGTGCAAGCGTTAATATCTCAATCCTGCAGGCACACACCTCACTTCTCCTCTATATAACACTTCACACCAAAAAGTAACACATTAGCCCCCAAACACTCAACACTACACAAACCACACAACCATCACGTCAACAACACCACAACCACACCACAACCACACCATAACCACACCATAACCACACCATAACCATTCCACACTACGCCGAATTATTCCCCCGCTGAATCATTGACCTCAAATTACAAAAAATTAAATAGGAAACGCGAGAAAAATATATTTTCCAGCGCCATTGTGGGGGCCTTGATGGCCAGGACCCCCCCCCCCCCCACCCCCCACCACCACCACCCTGGTACCTGCCTGTCGTGAGCAGCACCATCGTCCACACCTGCCTGTCGTGAGGGGCACCATCGTGCACACCTGCCTGTCGTGAGGGGCACCATCCTCCACACCTGCCTGTCGTGAGGGGCACCATCCTGCACACCTGCCTGTCGTGAGGGGCACCATCGTGCACACCTGCCTGTCGTGAGGGGCACCATCCTCCACACCTGCCTGTCGTGAGGGACACCATCCTCCACACCTGCCTGTCGTGAACAACACTATCAAATGCGTTTCGGAAGTCTAGGAAAATGCACTCGATCCCCCCACCCCCCAACCCTAAGCCTTCTCTTTCCTGTCTTAGTTCCGTAACCTCGTCACAGAACCTGATCCAATTTGGTCAGGCACGACTTCCACTTCTAAAACCATGCTGGCGATTTGGTTCAATTTGGCACAATTACAATACAATTTGGTCTGTCCTCTCCAGGCGTGTCCCTGGTCTCACCTGACTACTCTCTACACCACTTGACGCGGAACACTTGTCAGCGACAATGGTCTGTAATTTAGTGCCTCCTGTCGGTCCAGTTCTTGAATATTAGGAGTACATTTGCCTGCTTGCAGGAGTCTTGGAGATTTCCCGTTTGGAGTGTTTTATTGAAAACAGGACTGAGTGTGTGACATAGTGTTACTGCAGCCTTCTTCAGCAGGTATAGTGATATTATGTCTGGCTCAGATGCTCCCTCTGCTGGTGGGAGGGGAAGGGAGAGGGAGAGAAGGAGGAAGGTGGGGGAGGAGGAGGAGGAGGAAGAGGAACGGGGGGGGGGGGGGAGGAGAGGGAGAGTGAGAGGTCGGGAGACAGAGAACCGGATGCTAGAGGGAGGGCGTGTTTGTGTGTGTGTGTGTGAACAAAGACAGGGACACACACTCCAACACTATATCTTGGATTGTAGTAAAATTGAGCCATTTAGAGATAAAATCCAAGCTCACTCTGTATGACATGGCAACCTATCTTATTACCATGGATAAATTACCTGAAATCCTTACACTGTATTTATATTTCGCTTCCAGTAGATAAACGACATATGAGATTAAGAAACAAGTAGTGTATTGTGAAGACTAATAATAAACAGAAGCTCCCCTATGACTCTGTAATATCCCCATTGGTCAAACTATTATGTATTAGCGATAAGACCTACCATTAATGTATAATAACTTACTGTAAATGTATAACTCTTGAAATAGCACTTTCATTGTAACTAGCTGACATTGTAACTATAAGGTGTGAAGGATAGATGAAATTGTTTATGTAATAATCAAAGATGAGGTCTGATAAAGACCTTTTGTGCCCTCTGTAATGCTTTTTGCGCTACCGCTCACAGGATGGGTATGGGGTGCACAATAAACTAGCCGTCTCCGGCGGCAACAATCAAATCAAGGACCTCCGGTAGATCAGTAAAAAGACCTCCAGAGGTTAGAAAGGGAACGCAGTCGACGTTACAGACGAAGGACAAAATAACGAAAATGCTCAAACAGACACAATCCGTGTACCCCAGGTCACAGTCTGTGTACCCCAGGTCACAGTCTGTGTACCCCAGGTCACAGTCTGTGTACCCCAGGTCACAGTCCGTGTACCCCAGGTCACAGTCTGTGTACCCCAGGTCACAGTCTGTGTACCCCAGGTCACAGTCTGTGTACCCCAGGTCACAGTCCGTGTACCCCAGGTCACAGTCTGTGTACCCCAGGTCACAGTCTGTGTACCCCAGGTCACAGTCTGTGTACCCCAGGTCACAGTCCGTGTACCCCAGGTCACAGTCTGTGTACCCCAGGTCACAGTCTGTGTACCCCAGGTCACAGTCTGTGTACCCCAGGTCACAGTCTGTGTACCCCAGGTCACAGTCTGTGTACCCCAGGTCACAGTCTGTGTACCCCAGGTCACAGTCTGTGTACCCCAGGTCACAGTCTGTGTACCCCAGGTCACAGTCCGTGTACCCCAGGTCACAGTCTGTGTACCCCAGGTCACAGTCTGTGTACCCCAGGTCACAGTCTGTGTACCCCAGAGCACAGTCCATGTACCCCAAGGCGCAGTCTGTGTACCCCAGGTCACAGTCTGTGTACCCCAGGTCACAGTCTGTGTACCCCAGGTCACAGTCTGTGTACCCCAGGTCACAGTCTGTGTACCCCAGGTCACAGTCCGTGTACCCCAGGTCACAGTCTGTGTACCCCAGGTCACAGTCTGTGTACCCCAGGTCACAGTCTGTGTACCCCAGAGCACAGTCCATGTACCCCAAGGCGCAGTCTGTGTACCCCAGGTCACAGTCTGTGTACCCCAGGTCACAGTCTGTGTACCCCAGGTCACAGTCTGTGTACCCCAGGTCACAGTCTGTGTACCCCAGGTCACAGTCTGTGTACCCCAGGTCACAGTCTGTGTACCCCAGGTCACAGTCTGTGTACCCCAGGTCACAGTCTGTGTACCCCAGGTCACAGTCTGTGTACCCCAGGTCACAGTCTGTGTACCCCAGGTCACAGTCTGTGTACCCCAGGTCACAGTCTGTGTACCCCAGGTCACAGTATGTGTACCCCAGGTCACAGTCTGTGTACCCCAGGTCACAGTCTGTGTACCCCAGGTCACAGTCTGTGTACCCCAGGTCACAGTCTGTGTACCCCAGGTCACAGTCTGTGTACCCCAGAGCACAGTCCGTGTACCCCAGGGCGCAGTCTGTGTACCCCAGGGCACAGTCTGTGTACCCCAAGGCACAGTCTGTGTACCCCAGAGCACAGTCCGTGTACTCCAGGTCACAGTCTGTGTACCCCAGGGCACAGTCTGTGTACACCAGGGCACAGTCCGTGTACCCCAGGTCACAATCTGTGTACCCCAGGTCACAGTCTGTGTACCCCAGGGCACAGTCCGTGTACCCCAGGGCACAGTCTGTGTACCCCTGGGCACAGTCTCTGTACCCCAGGGCACAGTTTGTGTACCCCAGGTCACAGTCTGTGTAGCCCAGGGCACAGTCTGTGTACCCCAGGGCACAGTCTGCGTACTCCAAGGCACAGTCTGTGTACCCCAGAGCACAGTCCGTGTACTCCAGGTCACAGTCTGTGTACCCCAGGGCACAGTCTGTGTACACCAGGGCACAGTCCGTGTACCCCAGGTCACAATCTGAGTACCCCAGGGCACAGTGTGTACCCAGGGAACAGTCCGTGTACCCCAGGGCACAGTCTGTGTACCCCTGGGCACAGTCTCTGTACCCCAGGGCACAGTCAGTGTACTCCAGGTCACAGTCTGTGTAGCCCAGGGCACAGTCTGTGTACCCCAGGTCACAGTCACTGTACCCCTGGGCACAGTGTGTACCCCAGGGCACAGTCACTGCACCCCTGGGCACAGTCCTTGCACCACTGCTATATCTCATTCTCATATCAGGAAATAGAAACCACAGCTTCATCCTTTGCAGATGATACAAAAAAATAGCAAGAAAATTACGTCTGTAGAGGACACTGAAAAACTTCAGGGCGATATTAATAAAGTCTTCGATTGGGCAATGGAGAATAACATGATATTTAACAGTGATGAGTTCCTGGTATTAAGGTATGGTAAAAATGAAGAACTTTATCAAAACACAGCCCGCCAAACACACACCGAAACTACGACGTTGGTACAACGTTCGAACAAGTTTTAACACCTCCTAACCAGTTATAACAACCAATATAGCAAGTTGTAACAACGTTCTAATACGTCATAAACACGTTAAGCCAAGATGTAACAACTTTATTACAAGTTGTAACAAGCGGAAAATAGAGACAGTTACGGTTTGTGTTTCCAGGGTGGGTACAGACACAGTCAGGTCTACACATAGAAGAAATACATCACGTAAAGGAGCTGAGAATAACGGTCTGGCCCCTAATATTTATGCAGCATAATTGACAATATATAGCGACAGCCAGCAAAATAAAAGCATTATGAGAACGTTTAAATCCAGGGATTTGTCACATCACAATGTTCATGCGAGTCAAGTCACTGGTAATATTTAACATGATATCAAGACCTCCCGTCTTGAGTACAGCTCAGTACTCACTTTCCCCTTCAGGGCAGGAGAGACTGATGAAAAACAGTGAATACAGAGAACATATACGACACGCAGAGACACGATAAAACACGTTAACTACTGGGAGATCTCTCAAAACTCTCAAAATGTACTCACTAGAAAGCAGAAGAGTTATCAAGTAATATATACCTGGAAAATACTGCATGGCCAGGTCCCTAATTTGCACATTATAGTAGCAACATACTGGAGTGAACGATATGGAAGGAAATGCAGAATATAACCATTAAAGAGCAGAGGTGCCATAGGCACAATCAGAGACATCTGATTGTGCCAGGGCCTATATAGGCCTATACTGCCTCGCTAGGGCCTGTATAGGCCTATAATGCTTCGCTAGGGCCTGTATAGGCCTATACTGCCTCGCTAGGGCCTGTATAGGCCTATACTGCCTCAGAGAAGGAAACAAGGGAAACAGAAGCCTGGTGAACAACAGGGTGGAAGGCGTCCGATAGCACCAAGGAGCGAGTACACACGTCTGACCTTCCCTAAAGGCACGAGTGTGGCTGACAGGATTGTGTGGAGTAAGAAACTGAGCGTGGTGTACCCACCTGGCTCTGCAGGCGTGCTTCGTCCACATGTCAACTCTCCATATGTGTATGTTTCAAGAGAGAAGCAGCAGGTTGTGGAGGCTCTTCTACAAGGGAAAATAGGTGATGTAAAGCTCTCCCCTCTAGATAATCCAACACGGAACAAGAAGATGGATGAATACCTAGTCTACAGGTACAGTCACAGGTATCCACTAGAGTGGGCCTATGAATTAGACGGGGTACACAGAGCACGAAGATTGACCAAGAATGGTAAGCCTACTGATCAAATAATCATAGTCTGGAAAAAGCCTGATCCGCCACCTGACCAGTATTGGTTTGGTGGGTTGTATGCGCCCCCCAGCACGTTCAGGGTGTGGGAGCCGAACCCTGTGGAGTGTTACGAGTGCTGTGGCAGTGGCCACATAGCTAAGTACTGCTTCTGCCCCACACCCAAGTGTGCTCTCTGTTCCGGTCCTCATCCACTGAAGGACTGTCAGTATAAGAAGACCAGAGACCAAAGAAAGCAGGAACAGGAGCAACAGAACACTGCACCAGAAGCAGGACAACATCCTGAATCTGTGGCTCCGTCTAAACCGCCGCTGAAGTGTTTCAGATGTGGTATGGAGGGAGTCACCATCTGGCACTCAGACTGTACCAAACGGCCAGCCTCCCTTGGCACAAGGAGGCAAGTGCCCGAGACACAACAAGTGTCTACTGATGCCGGCTCTAGTACTGTTGACCCATCCCATAGTGGTGACAGTACCAGCAACGCCCCTGACAACACACAACAGCCTGATACAACAGTTAAAGAACAGTTGGCAACCTTGCAAGCACAGGTAGCTGAACTGACTGAAATTATACAGGTGCTACGTCAGGCTCCTTCACAAGAGATACAGCAGCCTCTATGCAGCTGTGTCACAGCCGTGGCCCGCGCTGGTAAAGGTTCCTGTGGTGGTGGTGGCGGCGGCGGCGGCGGCGGCGGCGGCGGCGGCAGCAGCAGCAGCAGCAGCAGCAGCGCCGGCGGCGGCGGCGGCAGCAGCAGCAGCAGCGGCAGCGGCGACAGCAGCGGCGACAACGGAGGCGGTGGCAGCGACGTCGTCAGTCAACTCAGGGATGACAACAGTGATAGTGACACAGAAACATTAACTGAAAAAGGAAGTCGACCTGCATCAGAATATTTTAAAATGATTCATGACCTTAAGGAACGCGCTCAAGCCAAGTACGAGAATGAAAAGGATAATATTCTGCGTGACAGTAATTATGCCATACGACTTACAGAGAGCATTCACTCGCGGACCATCCCGAGTTCCTCAGTGATCAAGAATCTAATGATGTCACCAGATGTTCCTGACGACACCAAACGCCAGGTTGGTGTGGCTCTTTACGTAGTACAGTCACTTATTGACGCATTGTGTAAGTGGGACAAGGACAACAATGGGACCACCAGTCCCAGGGAGGAACACCACCAAGACGATGGCTGCTGTTGACACAAGAACCATTAGGTTTCTCAGTTGGAACATTCGTAGCATCAACAAAAGACTGAATGACCTAATTGCATATGTTACCTGTAACAACATAGATATAATTGCTTTACAGGAGCCCTACACGTCCAATATGATAAACAAAACCCCACCAAAGATCAGAGGGTATGCATCCTATAATAACAGTAACGCCACAGGCCTATTAACTTACGTCAGAAGTGATTTACCGCACATTCTTGTGAGCACGTCACACAATGTACACACACAGTACCATCACTTTCATGTACAAACTACAGCAGGCCACTTTTCATTCCTCAACGTATATGCCAGAAGCCAGAAACTCAATGTAACATTGTTCCCAGATCTAGACAATCATGGGACAATATACATGGGAGATTTTAATGCTAGACATATTACGCTGGGAGACAGTACTAACAACGATAATGGATGCAAATTTATCAAATATGTTTATGACAACAGATTAACCGTGTATACTACGGATACCCAAACTCATTTATTGGGAGGCAGACTTGATTATGTAATGGGTAGAAACCTTGTGCAAGATAGGATGGAATGTTCGTTGGTAAATCACTTAGTTAGTGATCACTATGCAGTTTCTGCTTCCTATGAGGTATAGTGTGATGTTCCTAATAGACATCAGAGACGGAAAATGAATATTCCATATGGCTTGCATGACCACTTTATTAATTGTATATCAAAATGGTATCAAGATTACACAATAACGAATGTACAAGCCTTCTCCAGAGATCTCGTTGATACGATTACTACCTACTATGACACATGGGTGTGTTGGGGAACAGGTCGTAAGCCTAGCAGAAGTGGACAACACCCGCCACCACCCAAGTGGGTCCTTGACCCCGTATTTGTTAAAGAACATGAACGAGTTTGGCAGCTTGGAGATACGTACAAACGAACCAAAGCACAAGGTGACCTGCATGCATTTCTAGTTGCAAATAGAGAGGTGAGAGACATGAGCAACGTCATACGTAATAAACATTGGGAAGAGTTCCTACAAAGTATAAATGAGCAAACAACACTTGTTGAAGTTTGGGAAAAGATACGGAAAATCTCTAGAAGCTGCCCAACCAAACCGCTGCACCACAGCCCACTAGAACAAGCAAACATTCTCCTTGATCAATGGGCAATAACATCGAGCTACGACTCACTCCCAATTAACATACAGCACAAACTTGATGACACACGCCCCAACAGACAACGAACCATCAATCTTGCCTGTACAGCTATCGACGTGTCGGACCTTAATGATGTAACTGAATGGGAATTAAATCATGCACTAAAGATGGGAAAATCAACTGCTCCTGGAGAGGATGGTATTACTTACAGTCTACTGAGATTAGTCTCACACGTACCAGGTAATCCACTATTAGTGTTGTACAGAATGAGTTTACGTGAAGGAGTATTACCTGATGCTTGGACAAAGAGTGTCATTGTTCCTATCCCCAAACCACACTCAGATAATTATAGACCCATATCTTTAACATCGTGTGTTTGTAAAGTGCTTGAACGTATTGTTCTTAACCGACTCATGTATCGTATACAGGGGCACCTGTCACCCCAACTGTTTGGATTTATGCCTGGGCTCAGTACACAACACTGTTTTGCTGAGTACTTCGCACATATTGAAGCTTCCCCCCAAACAGTCTTCATCGACCTAGCAGCAGCTTTTGATACAGCAAACAGAGGAATCATACTGGAACAGCTTGCCGAGCTGGGAATACAAGGAAAATTACTGAAATGGATAAAGGGCTATTTGTCTAATCGAACAGCATATGTTTTGTTTAATGGTGTTAAAAGCACAGAGAGCAAACACTTTGAACTGGGAACTCCACAAGGAGGGGTCCTCAGTCCCTTATTGTTCAACGTTCTGATGCATAAACTTATTAAAGATCTTCCAACTAATAATGAAGACACTGTCATTTGTTATGCTGATGATATATGTTTACAGGCTGCCACCGAGCCTAGAATGCAAGTTCTGCTCGACGCTTTTGCTACTAGAGCTGAGGAATGTGGCCTCCTTATCTCTGTACAGAAAACTCGTGCCCTCATTCCATGTGGTATTCCACCACCCAATTATCATATAGATGGGCGAGCACTTGAGAACTGCGAGTCTTACAGATACCTTGGTGTCCCCATTAACGACCCTGGGTACCTTTCTTCTCTCAAGAGGAGACTTTGGGAGAGATTAAAGCCCTTGCGGGTCCTTGTTGGTGTCAATCATGGGCTTAACGTGAGACTTGCTAGAATGTTTTATGTATCATTTATACGCTCTGTGATTGACTACAATGCTCTACATCTCACACTGTATACTGACAAAGAGCTGAAATCTCTTGAAACCTTGCAAAATGAAGCTATGCGTCTCATCCTTGGGGCTCCAAAGTCCACGAGAATAGTTAACATGAGAGCAGAGTTAAAATTACCTACCATAAGTGAGAGAATCTTGTCTATTAGCACAGTTTTCGGCGTGAAGGCATTGAGTAGATCTAGACAACACATGAAGTTTCAAGCTAAACTTTCTAATATGCTACACTCACCTGAGGTCTATAGAAGAAGAACGAAATCTGATTATGTATATTGGTTCTACAAGGTAGCCAACTCCATCAAAATATTAAATATGTACCCAACTCTACTAATGATTAATCAGCCAATTACTCCATGGGATAACTGGGATCTATCAGTTGATTTTGTAAATGCGCCCAAGAAAGATAGTGTGCACACTACATTGTTAAAACAGTTAACACTGAAAAGCATCACTGAAAGTACTCAGAGTATGGGTAACGATGTTTATCAGTGCTATACCGACGGCTCTGTAGAAGAAGGTGGACGATGTACCGGATGTGCATGTAACATATTTGAACAATCTTCTCTCGTACATACAGCAATGAAGCGCGTCAATGACTGGGCAAGTACAACTCAAACCGAACTTGCAGGCATATACCTTGCCACTGAATTTTTAAAAGACAAAGGCAGTGGACTTATATACTGTGACTCGCAGAGTGCACTCCTGGCATTGAACGCACATAGTAGTGACACCCAGAAAATAGTCAGTGATATTCGAATGAATGTTTTAGCTGCCAAAGAAAACAGATTTGAGATTAAATTCCTATGGATACCATCACATGTTGGCATCTCAAGGCATGACACTGTTGATATGCTTGCTAAGTCAGCTTGCAGAAAACCAGTGGTAGAAATTGATATGGGTGTTTCATTAGCAGTGACAAAGAGAATACTTAAACAAATATCTAATGAAAATCTCACCGACCTAACAAATTCTCAAAGACCTGAAAGTTGTAGCATTAAATATTATGATAGATATCGTGAGGAGACATTCACATATGAGACTAATAGAACAAGAACCCGGCAATGTGATGTTATAGTGGCCAGAATACGCCTGGGATATAGACGTATCTGGCAGCTTTCTCAAAACCCAAATGTCGAGTACACAATGTGTCAACTTTGTGAAAGAGAAAACATGCACTCTCTTGAACATTATATTGTAGAATGTCCCATACTGACTGACTTTCGCCCTCCTGGGCTAAGGTATGCTGAACTCTGTAGTTACTATATGAGTACTGGAACACTTGATGATATATTGGACTTGTATCCAAAATTGACCGTGTAATGTATCAATCATACAATGTATGTATGTGATGTAACTATATAACCTGAGCTTGTAAAAGCACCTTCATCACCTTCAGTGATTAAGTGCTTAATTGCACACTAGTTTCTTTATCAGCTACCTCACCCTGTCAGGGTAAATGAGACAAATGTATGTGAATGCATGTATGTGTGTATATATGTATGTGTATGTGTGTGTGTGTATGTATATGTATGGGTATAAAGCAAATATGGAAGCTGATCAGAATTACATTTCACCTTTGTGAATGTACATTAATGACACTATGTAAAAGACACATCTAATACTTTATGTAGGGCGTACGTAAATCTGTGTATCTTTGTATTTACGTATGTAGGTTAGCTTAGCATTTTAAAAGCACCGAATCACCTTCTGTGGTTGAGTGTTCAATAAACCCTTGAACTGTATGTTTAACACTTCTCTAACCCTGTCCATGGAGGACAGAAGAAAATGTATATATGCTGGTTAGCATTGTAAATGTGTGGCCACGTCTGTGGTAGAAAAAAAAAAAAAAAAAAAAAAAAAAAAAAAAAAAAAAAAAAAAAAAAAAAAAAAAAAAAAAAAACTGCCTCGCCAGGGCCTATATAGGCCTATACTGCCTCGCTAGGGCTTGTATAGGCCTATACTGCCTCGCTAGGGCTTGTATAGGCCTATACTACCTCGCCATGGCCTGTATAGGCCTATACTACCTCGCCAGGGCTTGTATAGGCCTATACTACCTCGCCATGGCTTGTATAGGCCTATACTACCTCGCCATGGCCTGTATAGGCCTATACTACCTCGCCAGGGCTTGTATAGGCCTATACTGCCTCGCTAGGGCTTGTATAGTCCTATACTGCCTCGCCAGGGCCTGTATAGGCCTATACTACCTCGCCAGGGCTTGTATAGGCCTATACTACCTCGCCAGGGCCTGTATAGGCCTATACTACCTCGCCAGGGCTTGTATAGGCCTATACTACCTCGCCAGGGCCTGTACAGGCCTATACTACCTCGCCAGGGCTTGTATAGGCCTAT
Source organism: Procambarus clarkii (assembly GCF_040958095.1). Taxonomy (NCBI): domain Eukaryota; kingdom Metazoa; phylum Arthropoda; class Malacostraca; order Decapoda; family Cambaridae; genus Procambarus; species Procambarus clarkii. The sequence continues at coordinate 10,855,553 of NC_091180.1, read as the reverse complement.
ACTACCTCGCCATGGCCTGTATAGGCCTATACTACCTCGCTAGGGTTTGTATAGGCCTATACTACCTCGCCATGGCCTGTATAGGCCTATACTACCTCGCCAGGGCTTGTATAGGCCTATACTACCTCGCCAGGGCTTGTATAGGCCTATACTACCTCGCCATGGCCTGTATAGGCCTATACTACCTCGCTAGGGCTTGTATAGGCCTATACTACCTCGCCAGGGCCTGTATAGGCCTATACTACCTCGCCAGGGCTGTATAGGCCTATACTACCTCGCCAGGGCCTGTATAGGCCTATACTACCTCGCCAGGGCTTGTATAGGCCTATACTACCTCGCCATGGCCTGTATAGGCCTATACTACCTCGCCAGGGCCTGTATAGGCCTATACTACCTCGCCAGGGCCTGTATAGGCCTATACTACCTCGCCAGGGCCTTATAGGCCTATACTACCTCGCCAGGGCTTGTATAGGCCTATACTACCTCGCCAGGGCTTGTATAGGCCTATACTACCTCGCCAGGGCTTGTATAGGCCTATACTACCTCGCCAGGGCTTGTATAGGCCTATACTACCTCGCCAGGGCTTGTATAGGCCTATACTACCTCGCCAGGGCTTGTATAGGCCTATACTACCTCGCCAGGGCTTGTATAGGCCTATACTGCCTCGTCAGGGCTTGTATAGGCCTATACTGCCTCGCCAGGGCCTGCAGACCAAGAGAAGCGGAAGTAGGCTCCTAGGGTGCCCACTGCGAGAAAGACTTCCTGACCCCGACGTCTAGAGTGTCTCTAGGACTGAGGGAAGAGGACGCCAGAGCAAGGGAGACTGAGGCAGGAAGCAGTGAGACACAGAATGAAAGAGGAAGAGGGAAGTGAGGCACAGAAGGAGATAAAGAGAGTGAGACGCACCAGTGAATATCAGCACAATGGCGCAGCGGGAGGGAGGGAGAGAGGGAGAGAGAGGGAGAGAGAGGGAGGGAGGGATAACCAGACACACACAATCTCTTATCATTTGTTCAGAAAGATGGAATGTTTTACTCACCCCCTCCCTCCTCCTCCCAGTCCCCCCCCTTCCCCATCCCCTTCCCCATCCCCCTCCCCACATCCCCCTTACCCTCCTTCTATCTATCGATGCATCTATTAACTTCCCGTGACCTATAATACTAGTAACTAACTAGCGACGAGTTACTAAACAAGTTGGAGGCCGCTAGTACACACCACCAACATTGGTCTCTAGTACACACCATCAACATTGGTCTCTAGTACACACCACCAACATTGGTCTCTAGTACACACCATCAACATTGGTCTCTAGTACACACCACCAACATTGGTCTCTAGTACACACCACCAACATTGGTCTCTAGTACACACCACCAACATTGGTCTCTAGTACACACCACCAACATTGGTCTCTAGTACACACCACCAACATTGGTCTCTAGTACACACCACCAACATTGGTCTCTAGTACACACCACCAACATTGGTCTCTAGTACACACCATCAACATTGGTCTCTAGTACACACCATCAACATTGGTCTCTAGTTCACACCTCCAACATTGGTCTCTAGTACACACCTCCAACATTGGTCTCTAGTTCACACCTCCAACATTGGTCTCTAGTTCACACCACCAACATTGGTCTCTAGTACACACCACCAACATTGGTCTCTAGTACACACCACCAACATTGGTCTCTAGTACACACCACCAACATTGGTCTCTAGTACACACCACCAACATTGGTCTCTAGTACACACCACCAACATTGGTCTCTAGTACACACCACCAACATTGGTCTCTAGTACACACCACCAACATTGGTCTCTAGTACACACCATCAACATGAGAGATACCTCACACAGTGACCAGGTAAGATGAGAGATATCTCACACAGGTGAGATGTGAGATATCTCACACAGGTAATATGAGAGATATCTCACACAGGTGAGATGAGAGATATCTCACACATGTGAGATGAGAGATATTTCACACAGGTAATATGAGAGATATCTCACACAGGTAATATGAGAGATATCTCACACAGGTGAGATAAGAGATATCTCAGACAGGTGAGATGAGAGATATCTCACACAGGTAAGATGAGAGATATCTCACACAGGTAATATGAGAGATATCTCACACAGGTAATATGAGAGATATCTCACACAGGTGAGATGTGAGATATCTCACACAGGTGAGATGAGAGATATCTCACACAGGTGAGATGTGAGATATCTCACACAGGTAATATGAGAGATATCTCACACAGGTGAGATGAGAGATATCTCACACATGTGAGATGAGAGATATTTCACACAGGTAATATGAGAGATATCTCACACAGGTAATATGAGAGATATCTCACACAGGTGAGATAAGAGATATCTCAGACAGGTGAGATGAGAGATATCTCACACAGGTAAGATGAGAGATATCTCACACAGGTAATATGAGAGATATCTCACACAGGTGAGATGTGAGATATCTCACACAGGTGAGATGAGAGATATCTCACACAGGTGAGATGTAAGATATCTCACACAGGTAATATGAGAGATATCTCACACAGGTGAGATGTGAGATATCTCACACAGGTGAGAAGAGAGATATCTCACACAGGTGAGATGTGAGATATCTCACACAGGTAATATGAGAGATATCTCACACAAGTGAGATGAGAGATATCTCACACAGGTGAGATGAGAGATATCTCACACAGGTGAGATGAGAGATATCTCACACAGGTGCGATGAGAGATATCTCACACAGTGACCAGAAAACTGTTCTGAAAGATTCGATCGTTAAATCTCCTGAAAAAATGGCATCCAATGGTGCCTTAAAGAAGATAGCGAGGCAAGAGTGACGCTCTACCCGTTGTTTTGATCAGTGGCACCGTTGTTTTGATCACTGGTAACTGTTGTTTTGATCAGTGACACCGTTATTTTGATCACTGGTACCGTTGTTTTGATCAGTGGCACCGTTGTTTTGATCAGTGACACCGTTGTTTTGATGTGTGGCACCGTTGTTTTGATCTGTAGCCCCGTTGTTTTGATCAGGGAGTCACTGGCTGAGCGGACATAACATTGGACGTGTGATCCTGTGGTCCCGGGTTCGGTCCCGGGCGCCGGCGAGAAATAATGGGCAGAGTTTCTTTCACCCTGATGCCCCTGTTACCTAGCAGTAAATAGGTACCTGTGAGTTAGTCAGCTGTCACGGGCTGCTTCCTGGGGGTGGAGGCCTGGTCAAGGACCGGGCCGCGGGGACATTAAGCCCCGAAATAAGCTCAAGATAACCTCAAGAAGATCACTGGCACCGTTGTTTTTATCCGTGGCACCGTTGTTTTGATAGTGGCAAAGACGTTTGGAACAGTGGCACCATTGTTTTCATCACTGGCACCATTGTTTTGAACAGTTGCACTGTTCTTTTGATCCATGGTGCCGATGTTTTGATCAGTTGCACCGTTGTTTTGATCAATAGCTCCGTTGTTTTGAACAGTTGCCCGTTGTTTTGATCAAAGGCCTTTTTGTTTTGATCAGTAACACCGTTGTTTTGATCAGTTGCACTGTTGTCTTGATCAATTTCACTGTTGTTTTGATCAATAGCACCGTTGTTTTGAACAGTGACACAATTGTTTATATTAGTGGCATAGTTGTTTTGATCAGTTGCACCGTTCTTTTGATCCGTGGTACCGTTGTTTTGAACATTGGCACAGATGTTGTTATCAGTGACGCCGTTATTTTGATGAGTGGCGCCGTTGTTTTGATCTGTTACACAATTGTTTTGATCAGTGGCACCGATGTTTTGTTCTGTGGCACCGTTGTTTTGATCAGTGTCACAGTTGTTTTGATCTTTGACACCGGTTTTGATCACTGACACACCATTGTTTTGATCAATGCCACCGATGTTTTGATCATTAGTGCAGTTTTTTTTATCAGTGGCACCATTGTTTAGATCAATGGCACCGTTCTCTTGATAAGTGGCACCGTTGTTTTTGATCCGTCGCATCGTTGTTTTGATCAGTCGCACCGTTGTTTTGATCAGTGCAATCGTTGTTTTGATAAGTGGCACCGCTGTTTTGATCCGTCGCACCGTCGTTTTAATCTTCGGCATCGTTGTTTTGATGTGTGGCGCCATTGTTTTGATCAGTGACGCCGTTGTTTTAATCAGTTGCACCGTTGTTTTGATCAGTTGAACCGTTCTTTTGAATCGTGGTGCCGATGTTTTGATCAGTGTCACCGTTGTTTTGATCAATAGCACCGTTGTTTTGATCTGTGGCACCGTTGTTTTGATCAGTTGCACTGTTGTTTTGATCAGTGGCACTGTTGTTTTGATCAATAGCACTATTTTTTTGAACAGTGACACTGTTGTTTTGATCAGCGGCATAGTTGTTTTGATCAGTTGCACCGTTCTTTTGATCCGTGGTACCGTTGTTTTGAACAGTGGCACCGTTGTTTTGAACAGTGGCACGATTGTTTTGATAAGTGGCACCGTCACTTTTATCAGTGGCACCGTTGTTTTCATCAGTGGCGCCGTTGTTTTGATCAGTTGCACCGTGGTTTTGATAAGAGGCACCGTTATTTTGATCAGTGGCACCGTTGTTTTGATCTGTTACACAATTGTTTTGATCAGTGGCACCGATGTTTTGTTCTGTGGCACCGTTGTTTTGATCAGTGTCACCGTTATTTTGATCTTTGACACCGCTGTTTTGATCACTGACACACCATTGTTTTGATCAGTGCCACCGATGTTTTGATCATTAGTGCAGTTTTTTATCAGTGGCATCACTGTTTTGATCTGTTGCACCGTTGTTTTGATCACTGTCACTGTTGTTTTGATCAGTTGCACCGTTGTTTTGATCAGTTTCGCAGTTGTTTTGATCAGTTGCTCAGTTGTTTTGATCAGTTGCGCAGTTTTTTTGATCAGTCGCGCCGTTGTTTTGATAAGTAAGCAGTTGTTTTGATCAGTGGCACCGTTGTTTTCATCTGTTGCACCGTTGCTTTCATCAGTTGCACCGTTGTTTTGATCAGTGGCACTGTTGTTTTGATCAGTGGCACCGTTGTTTTGAACAGCTGCACCGTGTTTTTGAGCAGGGGCACTTTTGTTTTGATAAATGGAACCGTTGTTTTGATCAGCGGCAACGTTGTTTTGATCAGTGGCACCATTGTTTTTATCAGTGGCACCTTCATTTTGATCAGCAGCACTGTTGTTTGATCAGTGGCACTGTTGTTTTATCTGTGGCACCGTTGTTTTGGTCTGTGACTATGTGGTTTTGATCTGTGGCACCATTGTTTTGATCAGCGGTACCGTTAATTCGATCAGTGGCACCGTTGTTTTCGTTCGTCACACCGTTGTTTTGATCAGTGAAACCGTTGTTTTCATCAATGGCACTGTTGTTTTGATCAGTGGCACCGTTGTTTTGATAACTTGCACCGTTGTTTTGATCAGTTGTACCGGTGTTTTTATCCGTGGCACTCTTGTTTTGATCGGTAGCACAGTTATGATCAGTGGCACCGTTGTTTTGATCAGTTGCACCGTTCTTTTGATCCGTGGTGCCGTTGTTTCAATCAGTGACACTGTTGTTTTGATCAGTTGCGCTGTTGTTTTGATAAGTGGCACCGTTGTTTTGATCAGTGTCACCGTTGTTTTCATTAGGGAGCCGGCGGCTGAGCGGACATAACATTGGACGCGTGATCCTGTGGTCCCGGGTTCGGTCCCGGGCGCCGGCGAGAAATAATGGGCAGAAATTCTTTCACCCTGATGCCCCTGTTACCTAGCAGTAAATAGGTACCTGGGAGTTAGCCAGCAGTCACGGGATGCTTCCTGGGGGTGGAGGCCTGGTCGAGGACCGGGCCGCGGGGACACTTAGCCCCGAAATCATCTCAAGATAACCTCAAGATCACTGGCACCGTTGTTTTTATCCGTGGCACCGTTGTTTTGATCAGTGGCAAAGACGTTTGGAACAGTGGCACCATTGTTTTCATCACTGGCACCATTGTTTTGAACAGTTGCACTGTTCTTTTGACCCATGGTGCCGATGTTTTGATCAGTTGCACCGTTGTTTTGATCAATAGCTCCGTTGTTTTGAACAGTTGGTCGTTGTTTTGATCAAAGGCATCTTTGTTTTGATCAGTAACACCGTTGTCTTGATCAGTTGCACTGTTGTCCTGATCAATTTCACTGTTGTTTTGATCAATAGCACCGTTGTTTTGAACAGTGACACAATTGTTTTTATCAGTGGCATAGTTGTTATGATCAGTTGCACCGTTCTTTTGATCCGTGGTACCGTTGTTTTGATCTTTGACACCGCTGTTTTGATCACTGCAACACCATTGTTTTGATCAGTGCCACCGATGTTTTGATTGATCATTAGTGCAGTTTTTTATCAGTGGCACCATTGTTTAGATCAATGGCACCGTTCTTTTGATAAGTGGCACCGTTGCTTTTGATCCGTCGCATCAGTGACGCCGTTGTTTTAATCAGTTGCACCGTTGTTTTGATCAGTTGAAGCATTCTTTTGAATCGTGATGCCGATGTTTTGATCAGTGGCACCGTTGTTTTGATGGGGGCCTCGTAGCCTGGTGGATAGCGCGCAGGACTCGTAATTCTGTGGCGCGGGTTCGATTCCCGCACGAGGCAGAAACAAATGGGCAAAAGTTTCTTTCACACCTGAATGCCCCTGTTACCTAGCAGTAAATAGGTACCTGGGTGTTAGTCAGCTGTCACGGGCTGCTTCCTGGGGGTGGAGGCCTGGTCGAGGACCGGGCCGCGGGGACACTAAAGCCCCGAAATCATCTCAAGATAATCTCAAGATCAATAGCACCGTTGTTTTGATCTGTGGCACCATTGTTTTGATCAGTTGCAGTGTTGTTTTGATCAGTGGCACTGTTGTTTTGATCAATAGCACCATTGTTTTCAACAGTGACACTGTTGTTTTGATCAGTGGCATTGTTGTTTTGATCAGTTGCACCGTTCTTTTGATCCGTTGTACCATTGTTTTGAACAGTGGCACCGTTATTTTGAACAGTAACACGATTGTTTTGATAAGTGGCACCGTTGTTTTTATCAGTGGCACCGTTGTTTAGATCTGTATGTCCATTGTTTTGATTAGTTGCTCAGTTGTTTTGATCAGTTGCGCAGTTGTTTTGATCAGTGGCACCGTTGTTGTCATCAGTTGCACAGTTGTTTTCATCAGTTGCAACGTTGTTTTGAACAGCGGCACCGTTGTTTTGATTAGGGGCACTTTTGTTTTGATCAATGGAACCGCTGTTTTGATCAGCGGCACCGTGGTTTTGATTAGTAGCACCATTGTTTTGATCAGTGGCACGTTCATTTTGATCAGCGGCACTGTTGTTTGACCAGTGGCACCGTTGTTTTTGGTCTATGACTGTGGTTTTGATCAGTGGCACCGTTGTTTTGATCAGCGGCACTGTTGTTTGATCAGTGGCACCGATGTTTTGGTCTGTGACTATGTGGTTTTGATCTGTGGCACCGTTGATTTGATCAGCGGCACCGTTGTTTTGATCAGTAGCACCGTTAGTTTTATCAGTGACACCGTTGTTTTGATCATTTGCACTGTTGTTTTGATAAGTTGCACCGTTGTTTTTATCCGTGGCACTGTTGTTTTGATACTGTAGCACCGTTGTTTTGATCAGTGGCACCGTTGATTTGATCAGTTGCACCGTTCTTTTGATCCGCGGTGCCATTGTTTTGATCAGTAACACTGTTGTTTTGATCGGTTGCGCTGTTGTTTTGATCAGTGGCACGGTTGATTTGAACTGAAGCACAATTGTTTTGATCAGTGGCACAGTTGTTTTAATAATCGGCGCTGTTGTTTTGGTCAGCGACGCAGTTAAGTTGTTTTGTTCAGTAGCGTCGTTGTTTTGATAAGTGGCACCGTTTTTTATCAGTGGCACCGTTGTTTTGATAAGCGGCACCGTTGATTTGATTAGTACATATCGTTGTTTTCATCAGCAGCACCATTGTTTTGATCAGTGGCACCGTTGTTTTGATTTGTTGCACCGTTGTTTTGATCAATGGCACCGTGGTTTTGATCATTGGCGCCGTTGTTTTGATCCATTGCACAGTTATTACGATCAGTTGATCTGTTGCACTGTAGTTTTGATCTGTGACATTATTGTTTTGATTAGTGGCACAGGTTTTTTGATCAGTGGCACCATTGTTTTGATCAGAGGCACCGTTGTTTAGATAAGTGGCGCCGTTATTTTGATATGTGGCCCTGTTGTTTTGATCAGCAGCACAGTTGTGTTGATCAGTGGCACCGTTTCTTGAACAGCCGCACCGTTGTTTTGATCAGTGGCACCGTTATTTTGATCAATTGCACTGTTGTTTTGATCAGTTTCATCTTTTTTTTATTAGTAGCACCATTGTTTTAATCAGTGGCACCACTATTTTGATCAGTGGTGCCGTGTTTTATTCAGTGGCACCGTTCATGTGATAAGTAGCACCGTTGTTTTGATCAGTCGCACCGTTGTTTGTTCAGTGCAATCGTTGTTTTGATAAGTGGCCCTGTTGTTTTGATCTGTGGCACCATTGTTTTGATAAGTGACGCCGGTGTTTTAACCAGTTTCACCGCCGTTTTGATCAGTTGCACTGTTCTTTTGATCCGTGGTGCCGATGTTTTGATCAGTAGCACCGTTGTTTTGATCAGTGGCACCGTTGTTTTGATCAGTGGCACCGTTGTTTTCATCAGTAGCACCGTTGTTTTGATCAGTGGCACCGTTGTTTTGATCTGTTGCATCGTTCTTTTGATCCGCGGTGCCGTTTTTTTCGATCAGTAACATTGATGTTTTGATCAGTTGAGCTGTTTTTTTTGGCAGTGGCACGGTTGATTTGGTCTGAGGTGTTACCACCCTTGAGACTAGATAAGGTTCTTCTCCCCGCAGTGTAAAGAAATGATAATAAATCGGCCTTGCCAACAGATGTCTAGGGGTATAATTACATCACTGCATAAAATGGAGATCAATATATTTATGCTAAGGGGGACAAACATAACAACAAATAAATGTATAAATAATAGCCAGAAATATTCTTCAGCATGCAATATCATAGAATGAAATTAATTATTGAGACATGAGCAATGTCACCAGAACATGGATTAATCAATAGTAATACTCAAATCATCTAACCAGATAATTAACATTTATATGGGCTAAAATAACAGTGACCAATGACTTAGCTTAAAACACAACTCCTCTCGACAACAGCCGCCACGCTACTGCCCACACTTTGATCCGCAGGCCAAACGTCGACTAAACGTCTACCAAGAAATCAACTAAACGTCCACATAAACATTGTGGAAATTCTAATAACAAAATGCAGCACTAATATTCAAAACATTGTCAAACTAAAGAGTAGTAAACACTGGTACAACATTCCATACAATAATACGGCAACCAAATATGGGAATAAATAAAGGTAAAACTATAGACACTCGGTTGACAACAATGTTCCCACACACTGGCCATATCCAAATATGGTCAACCGCCCACAAGGAGAAACTACATGAGAAATCTAACACCAAAAGCCTCACACACACTACACAGCATGCTATGTTATATATATAACATACAAAACCTTATATCATACAACTGGATGCAATATTAATTAGAGAACAAGACAATAACGTAATATGAGAATCAAGAGTAATGCCAGAATCTTAGTAAGATTCGTAACATGAGGCACAATTGTTTTGATCAGTTGCACCATTGTTTTCATTCGTCGCACCGTTGTTTTGATCAGTGGAACCGTTGTTTTCATAAGTGACACTGTTGTTTTGATCGGTGGCACCGTTGTTTTGATCATTAGCACCGTTGTTTTCATAAGTTGTACCGTTGTTTTTATCTGTGGCACCGTTGTTTTGATCCGTAGAACTGTTGTTTTGATCCGCAGAACTGTTGTTTTGATCAGTGGCACCGTTGTTTTGATCAGTTGCACCGTTCTTTTGTTCCGTGGTGCCGTTGTTTCGATCTGAGACACTGTTGTTTTGATCAGTTGCGCTGTTGTTTTGATCAGTCGCACTGCTGTTTTGATCAGTGGTGCCTTTGTTATGATCAGTACGACGATTGTTTTGATCTGTGGCACCGTAGTTTTGATCTGTGACATTATTGTTTTGATTAGTGGCGCGGATGTTTTGATCAGTGGCACTGATGTTTTGATCAGTGGCATCATTCTTTTGATACAGGGCGCCGTTGTTTTGATCAGTGTCACCGTTGTGTTAATCAGTGGCACCGTTGTTTTTATCAGTTGCACAATTGTTTCAAACAGTGGCACCGTTGTTTCGATCAGTGGCATAGTGGTTTTGATTAGTAGCACTATTGTTTTAATCCGATGCACCGATGTTTTGATCTGATGCACCAATGTTTTGATCCGATGCACAGATGTTTTGATCAGTGGCACCAATGATTCGACGAATGGCACTGTGGAGCAGTTGTTTTGAACAGTGGCACATTTGTTTACATCAGTGGCACCGTTGATTTCATCGTTGTAACCGTTGTTTTCATCAGTGGCACCATTGTTTTGATCAGTGGCACCGTTTCTTTTATCAGTGGCACCGTTGTTTTTATCGGTGTCACTGTTGTTTTGATCAGTGGCACCATTGTTTTGATTAGTATCTTGATTGTTTTGATCATGTGCGCTGTTGTTTTGATTAGTGACGCAGTTATTTATATCAGTGGCACCGTTAATTTCACCTATGCACCGTTATTTTGATCAGTGGCACCGTTGTTTCGATCAGTGTCACCGTTTTTTTAAGTGGCACCATTGTTTTTATCAGTGGTATAGGTATTTTGATGAATGACACTGTTATTTTGATCCGTTGCATTGTTGTTTTGATCAGTGGCAAAGTTGTTTTGACAAGTGGCACCTCTGTTTTCATCATTGGCTCCGTTGTTGTGAACAGTGGCACCGTTATTTTGATCAGTGGTACCGTTGTTTTGATCAGTGGCACCGTTGTTTTGATCAGTGGCTCCAATGTTTTGATCTGTAGCGCAGTTGTTTGGATCCGTGGTACAGTTGTTTTGATATGAAGCACCATTGTTTTGTTCTGTTTTTTAATCATCGGCGCTTTTGTTTTGTTCAGCGACGCAGTTGTTTTGTTCAGTGGCGTCGTTGTTTTCATCAGTTGCACGGTTGTTTTGATCAGTGGCACCGTTTTTTATCAGTGGCACTGTTGTTTTGATCAACGGCACTATTGTTTTGATCAATACCATCGTTGTTTTGATCAGCAGCACCATTGTTTTGATCAGTGGCAGCGTTGTTTTGATCTGTGACTCCGTGATTTCTATCATTGGCACCGTCGTTTTCATCAGTGGCAACGTTGTTTTGATCAGTGGTGCCAGTATTTTGATCTGGGGGCACCATTGTTTGGTAAGTGGCACCGTTGTTTTGATCCGTTGCACCGTTTTTTATCTGTGGCACTGTTGTTTTGATCTGTTGTGCCATTGTTTTATCAGTTGCACCGTTCTTATGATCCGTGGTGACATTGTTTCGATCGGTGGCACTGTTATTTTGATCAGTGACGCTGTTGTTTTGACCAGTGGCACCGTTGTCGTGATCAGTGGCACCGTTGTTTGATCAGTGGCACCGTTGTTTTGGTTAGTGACTCCGTAAAATTTTGATCAGTGGCACTCTTGTTTTGATCAGTTGCACTATTGTTTAAATCAGCAGCACCGTATTTTTTATCATTGGCACCGTTGCTGTGATCAGTGGCTCCGTTATTTTAATCAGTTGCGCAGTTGTTTTGATCCGTGGCACCGTTGATTTTATCAGTTGCACCGCTGTTTTGATCAGTAGCACCGTTGTTTAGATCAGTGGCACCGTTGTTTTGATCAGTGGTACCGTTGTTTTCATCAGTGACGCAGTTGTTTTGATCAGTGGCACCGTTGTGTTTATCAGTTGCACCGATGTTTTGAACAGTGTTATTCTTGTTTTTTTCAGTGGCACCGTTGTTTTGAAAAGCGGCACTGTTGTTTTGATAATTGGCACTGTTGTTTTGATCAAAATCACCGTGGTTTTAATCAGCGGCACCGTTGTTTTGATCAACGGCGTCGTTTTTTTATAAGTAGCACCGTTATTTTGACCACTGGCGCCGTTGTTTTCATCAGTTGCCTTGTTGTTTTGATAAGTGGCACCGTTGTTTTAGTCTGTGACTATGTGATTTTGGTCAATGGCACAGTTGTTTTGATCAGCGGCACCGTTGTTTTGACCAGTAACACCGTTATTTTGATCTGTGGCGCCGTTGTTTTGATCAGTTGCACCGTTGTTTTGATAAGAAGCACCGTTGTTTTCATCCATCGCACCGTTGTTTTGATCAGTGGAACTGTTGTTTTCATCAGTTGCACTGTTGTTTTGATCAGTGGCACCGTTGTTTTGATCATTAGCACCGTTGTTTTGATCAGTGGCACAGTTGTTTTGATCAGTTGCACCGTTCTTTTGATCCGTGGTGCCGTTGTTTCGATCAGTGACACTGTTGTTTTGATCAGTTGCGCTGTTGTTTCGATCAGTGGTGCCTTTGTTATAATCAGTGGCAATATTGTTCTGATACTTGGCGCAGTTGTTTTGATCAGTGGCGCTGTTGTTTTAATCAGTGGCACTGTTGTGTTGATTATCGGCACCATTGTGTTGATTATGGACCCCATTGTTTTGTTCAGTTGCAATGTTGTTTCAAACAGTGGCACCATTGTTTCGATCAGTGGCATTGTTGCTTTGATTAGTGGCACTGTTGTTTTGATCCGATCCACCGATGTTTTGGTCCGATGCACCGATGTTTTGATCAGTGGCACCGATGTATCGACGAATGACACCACTGTTTTCATCAGTTGAGCAATTATTTTGAACAGTACCACGTTTGTTTCGATCAGTGCCACCGTTGTTTACATCACTGGCACCATTGTTTTCATCAGTGGCACCTTTGTTTTCATCAGTTGCACCGTATCTTTTATCAGTGGCACCGTTGTTTTTATTCGTGTCACCGTTGTTTTGATTAGTAGCATCATTGTTTTGATTAGTGGCACAGTTGTTTTGATCATCTGCGCTGTTGTTTTGATCAGTGACGCAGTTATTTTGATCAGTGGCACCGTTAATTTCACCTGTGCACCGTTTTTTGAACAATGGCACCGTTGTTTTGATCAGTAGCTCCGATGTTTTGATTTGTAACGCACTTGTTTTGATCCGTGGCACCGTTGTTTTAATCTGAGGCACAATTGTTTTGATCAGTGGCACAGTTGCTTTATTCATCAGCGTTGTTGCTTTGATCAGCGACGCAGTTGTTTTGATCAGTGGTGTCGTTGTTTTCATCGGTTGCACTGCTGTTTTGATTAGTGGAACCATTTTTTATCAGTGGTACCGTTGTTTTGATCAGCGGCACCGTTGTTTTGATCAGTACAATCGTTGTTTTGATCAGCAGCACCGTTGTTTTGGTCAGTGGCTCCGTTGTTTTGATCAGCGAAACCCTTGTTTTGATCGACAGCAACGTTGTTTTGATCTGTGGTGCCGTTGTTTTGATCAGGGCACCATTGTTTTGATAATTGGCACCGTTGTTTTGATCCGTCACACCGTTTTTTAAGTGTGGCACTGCTGTTTTGATCAATTGTGCCATTGTTTTTATCAGTTGCACTGTTCTTTTGATCCTTGATGACGTTGTTTTGATCAGTAGCAATGTGTGTTTTGATCAGTGACGCTGTTGTTTTGATCAGGTGCACCGTTGTTTTGATCAGTAATGCCGTTGTTATGATTAGTGGCACCAATATTTTTATACGTAGAGCAGTTGATTTGATCAGTGGCGCCGTTTGTTTGATCAGTGGCGCTGTTCTTTTGATCAGTGGCACCGTCGTTTTGATCAGTGGCACCGTTGTTTAGATCTGTCGCACCGTTGTTTTGATCTGTGGCACCGTAGTTTTGATCTGCGACACCATTGTTTTGATTAGTGGTGCGGTTGTTTTGATTAGTGGCGCTGTTGTTTTGAGCAGTGGCACCGTTGTTTTAATCAATGGCACCATGGTTTTGATCATTGGCGCCGTTGTTTTGATCCATGGCACCGTTGTTTAGATCAGTGGCGCCGTTGTTTTGATCTGTGGCCCGGTTGTTTTGATCAGCAGCATCGTTGTTTTGATCAGTAGCACCGTTGTTATGATCTGAGGCGCCGTCGCGTTAATCAGCGGCACCGTTGTTTTGATCAGTGGCATCGTTGTTTTGCATAGTGGAGTCGTTGTTTTGATCAGCGGCACCGTTGTTTACATCAGTGGTTACATTGTTTTGATCAGTGACACAATTGTTTTGATCAGCAGCACCGTTCTTTTGATCATTGGCACCGTTGCTTTGATCAGTGGCTTCGTTACTTTCATATGTTGCGCAGTTGTTTTGATCCGTGGCACCGTTGATTTTATCAGTTGCAGAGTTGTTTTGATCAGTTGCCCCGTTGTTTAGATCAGTGGCAACGGTGTTTTGATCAGCGGCGCTGTTGTTTTGATCATTGATGCAGTTAGTTTGATCAATGGCACCGATGGTTTCATCAGTTGCACCGTTGTTTTGATTAGTAGCACTGTTGTTTTGATCAGTGGCACCGTGGTTATGAACAGCGGCACCGTTGTTTTGATCAGTGGCACCATTGTTTTGATCAGCGGCACTGTTGTTTGACCTGCGGCACCGTTGTTTTGGTCTGTGACTCCGTGATTTTGATCAGTAGCACCGTTATTTTCATCAGTGGCGCCGTTGTTTTGATCAGTGGCACCGTTGTTTTGATAGGTGGTTCCGTTGTTTTCATCCGTCGCACCGTTGTTTTGATCAGTGGAACCGTTGTTTTTATCAGTTACACCGTTGTTTTGATCCATAGCACCATTGTTTTGATCAGTGGCACCGTTGTTTTGATCAATGACGCAGTGGTTTTGATCAGTTACACCGTTGTTTTGATCAGTTGCACTGTTGTTTTTATCCGTGGCACCGTCGTTTTGATCCGTAGCACCGTAGTTCTGATCATTGGCACCGTTGTTTTGATCAGTGACGCAGCTGTTTTGATCAGTGGCACCGTTGTTTTCGTCAGCTGCACCGTTGTTTTGATCAGTAGTACTGTTTATTTTATCAGTGGCACCGTTGTTTTCAACAGCGGCACTGTTGTTTTGATCAGTGGCACTGTTGTTTTGATCAATGGCACAGTTATTTTCATCAGTTGCACCGTTGTTTTGATCAGTTGTACTGTTTTTTTTGGTCAGTGGCACCGTTGTTTTGAACAGCGGCACCGTTGTTTTGATCAATGGAACCATTGTTTTGATCAGTGCCACCTTTATTTTGATCAGCGGCACTGTTGTTTGTTCATTGGCACCGTTGTTTTGGTCTGTGACTCCGTGGTTTTGAACAAGCGCACCGTTGTTTTGATCAGCGGCACTGTAGTTTGTTCAGTGGCACCGTTGTTTTGGTCTGTGACTATGTGGTTTTGATCAGTGGCACCGTTGTTTCAATCAGTGGCACCGTTGTTTTGATCAGTAGCAATGTTATTTTGATCAGTGGCGCCGTTGTTTTGATCAGTTGCACCGTTGTTTTGATAAGTGGCACCGTGGTTTTGGAACTTGACTATGTGATTTTGATGAGCAGCACCGTTGCTTTGATCAGTTGCACCGTTATTTTGATAATTGGTGCTATTGTTTTGATTAGTTGCACAGTTGTTTTGATAAGAGGCACCGTTGTTTTCATCCATCGCATCGTTGTTTTTATTAGTGGAACCGTTGTTTTTATCAGTTGCACCGTTGTTTTGATAAGAGGCACCGTTGTTTTCATCCGTCGCAGCGTTGTTTTGATCAGTGGAACCGTTGTTTTCATCAGTGCCACTGTTGTTTTGATCAGTGGCACCGTTGTTTTGATCATTGCACCGTTGTTTTGATTAGTGACGCCATTGTTTTTATCCGTATCACCGTTGTTTTGATCCGTAGCACAGTTGTTTTGATCAGTGGCACCGTTGTTTTGATCTGTTGCACCGTTTTTTTTATCCGTGGTGCCGTTGTTTCGATCAGTGACACTGTTGTTTTGATCAGTTGCGCTGTTGTTGTGATCAGTGGCACTGTTGTTTTGATCAGTGGTGCCTTTGTTATAATCAGTGGCACCATTGTTTTGATACGTGGCGCAGTTGTTTTGATCAGTGGTGCCGTTGTTTTGATCAGTGGCGCTGTTGTTTTGATCAGTGCCACCGTTGTGTTGATCATTGGCACCGTTACTTTGATCGGTTGCACTGTTGTTTCAAACAGTGGCACCGTTGTTTCGATCAGTGGCATAGTTTTTTGATCAATGGCACTGTTGTTTTGATCCGATGCACCGATGTTTTGATCCGATGCACCGATGTTTTTAATCAGTGGCACCAATGTTTCGACGAATGGCACCACTGTTTTCATCAGTGGAGCCATTGTCTTGAACAGGGGCACCTTTGTTTGGATCAGTGCCACCGTTGTTTTCATCATTGGCACCGTTGTTTTCATCAATGGCACCGTATCTTTTTTCAGTGGCACCGTTGTTTTTGTCCGTGTCACCGTTGTTTTGACCAGTGGCACCATTGTTTTGATTAGTGGCTCAGCTGTTTTGATCATCTGCGCTGTTCTTTTGATCAGTGACGCAGTTATTTTGATCTATGGCACCGTTAATTTCACCTGTGCACCGTTTTTTTGAACAGTTTGCACCATTGTTTTTATCAGTGGCATAGTTGTTTTGATAAGTGGCATTGTTGTTTTGATCTGTTGCACCGTTGTTTTGATCAGTCGCACTGTTGTTTTGACGAGTGGCACCTGTTTTCATCAGTGGAGCCGTTGTTTTGAACATTGGCACCCTTGTTTTGGTCAGTTGCATTGTTGTTTTGGCTAGTGGCACCGTTGTTTTGATCAGCTGCACCGTTATTTTGATCAGTGGCCACCGTTGTTTTGATCATTTGCACCGTTGTTTTGATAAGAGGCCTCGTTGTTTTCATCCGTCGCACCGTTGTTTTGATCAGTGGAACCGTTGTTTTCATCAGTGGCACTGCTGTTTTGATCAGTGGTGCCTTTTGTTATAATCAATGGCACCATTGTTTTGATACGTGGGACAGTTGTTTTCATCAGTGGCGCCGTTGTTTTGATCAATGGCGCTGTTGTTTTGATCAGTAGCACATCTCTTTGTCATTTTCTGTGTACCTGTCCTCACCCGTTTTAAGTTTCATCACCTGTTCTTTCACTGTTGTTTTCCTCTTGATATGGCTGTAGAGTAGCTTAGGATCGGTCCTTGGCTTTGTTAGCTATATTATTTTCATACTGTCTCTGCTTCTCTTCTCACACTGACATTCTCATTCCTGGTTCTCTGGTATCTCTCTCTGCTTTCTGCTGTTCTGTTATTTCGGAAGTTCCTCCAAACCCTTCTGTTTTTTGCTTCCATACTTGCCCTATTAAACCGCGGTTTCTTCTTTTGGTTCTTATTTTTTTTTGGGGGGGAGGATAAACCTGTCTAATGTCTCCTGACACTTTTGGATGACATAGTCCATCGTGGCTTCCAACTTATCTACCCTTATCCGACTCATTCATGGTGAATATCAGATCAAGCATAGCTGGATCATCCTCTCCTCTCATTCTTGTCGGTCCCTTGATGTGTTGACTTAGATAGTTTCTTATTGCAACGTCCAGCAGCTTAGCTCTCCATGTGTCTGGGCCTCCGTGTGGGTCTCTGGTCTCCCAATTTATCTTCCCGTGGTTGAAGTCTTCCATGATTAGTAGTCTGAACCTGTTCCTTCTAGTGACAGAAGCTGCTCTCTCCATTATATTAATAGTGGCTATGTTGTTTCTGTCATATTCCTGTCTGGGTCTTCTGTTATTTGGTGAGAGGGGGGGGGGGGGTTATGTATGACTACTACTATAATTTTGTGTCCCCCCAATTGCTATGGTACCTGTTATGTAGTCACTGAAACATTCACAACCCTGGATAACCATCTCTTCAAAACTCCATTCTCTTTTTATCAGCAGAGCTACTCCTCCTCCATTTCTTCCTTCCCTCTCTTTCCTAACTAAATAGTATTCCTGCAGGAACACTGCATTTGTTATGGGTTTCGATAGTTTTGTTTCTATGAGTGCTATTATATCTGGATTTTCATCTCTTGCCCATTCTCCAAGTTCACTGGATTTATTTGTAATTCCATCTATATTTGTATACATTGCCATAAAACTCACTTTCTCCTGCCTATTCTTGTTGGTCTTGCTGCTGATGGAGGAAGTCGTTCCATAGGTGTGGGAATTTGTGAGTTGTTTAACAGGGTCTCAGAGGACTCTGTGCCGAGGGTTGGGGGAGAGGGGGGGGGCAAGGGAAGGGGGGGAAAGGGAAGGAAAGGGATGAAGGGAAAAGGGGAGACAGGGAGAGTATGGGGTGTGGGGGAAGGGGGGGACATGGAGGGTATGTGGTGAGGGGGAGGGAGGGTTGAATGAAAATGTGAATGAGGACAGGGAGGGTTCAGGGTAAGAAGAGTTTATATGGGTTGGAAGTTGAGGGTGTTGTCCTCTATTCTGGGGTTTCTGGGGTGCAGGTTGGAAGTTCCCCACTCCCCTCTGGGACTGTTGTGTTTGGGGTTTGGTTCCCTGGTTCTCTCCTCTCCCTCTTCACTTCTTCCTTGCTTCTGCTGTCATTACTCTCTCTTCCCTCATTATGTCCCTCTGGAGGAATACTTTCATGTAACCTTTCACACAGAACAGCTGACTCTTCCTTGCTAGAATTGCCTCCTTAAAGATCTCATTTTTAAAAACTATCTTTATCAGGCAATCGCTGTCCTTGTTGTACCAACCTAGCCTTGAAAAACAATCTCTATGCTTTTTCCAACCCGTTCCATCTGTAACCCTTGTAGGATCCCTCTCACTGCCGCAATGTCCTTACCATTCCATTATGTTTTACTGGAGCCTTCCCGTTCATTAATGCCCACTGATCTTTTCCTCTCCAGCAGCTGACTAGTGCACCTTGCTGCTTCTTGTGAGGTGGCTGCTTTCATGGCTACTTCCTTCACTGTGGATATTGCATCTGGATTTTTTCTTAGCATTTCTGCAAATGTTGCATGTACAGTGGCAGTCCCTTTCATTGATACATTTCCATCTTTTCTTGGTATGCTTATCTGATGCTGAGCCTAATGATTATTGTTCTTTTGAGTTTCCTTATCTCCTCATTTGCTTCTAACAGCTCACTATGCAGGTTGCTTAGTGTATTCCTCATTTCCTACATTTCCTTGCTGATATCCTCACAAATTTGGTCAAACATCTCCTTCATTTGGTCACTCGACTCTTTCCCTGTGCCAGTCGTGTGTCTACCTGTCACGTTTGTTCCCTTACCTACTATGTTGTGCTAGGGTAGTCAGGAAGGAGCAGAGAAAAGGAAAGAGACAGAGTGAGAGAGGGAGTGAGAGAAGAGAGAGAGAGAGAGAGGAGAGAGAGAGAGAGAGAGAGAGAGGGAGAGAGAGAGAGAGAAGAGAGAGAGAGAGAGAGAGAGAGAGAGAGAGGAGAGAGAGAGAGAGAGAGAGAGAGAGAGGAGAGAGAGAGAGAGAGATGAGAGAGAGAGAGAGAGAGAGAGAGAGAGAGAGAGAGAGAGAGAGAGAGAGAGAGAGAGAGAGAGACCTAGTTGTGCTTGGGGGATTGAGCTTTGGCTCTTTGGTCCCGCCTTTCACCAGTCAATCTACTGGAGTACAGATTCCTATGCTTCGCAAGCTCCATCATATCTACATTTGAAACTGTGTATGGAGTCAGCCTCCGCCACATCACTTCCTAGTGCATTCCATTTACTAACTACTCTGACACTGAAAAAGTTCTTTCTAATGTCTCTGTGGTTCATTTGGGTACTTAGCTTCCACTTGTGTCTCCTTGTGCGTGTACCACCTGTGTTAAATAATCCATCCTTGTCTACCCTGTCAATTCGCCCTGAGAATTTTGTATGTGGTGATCATGTCTTCCCTAGCTCTTCTGTCTTCCAGCGACATGAAGTGCAGTTCACGTAGTCTGTCCTCATAACTCATGGCTCTTACTTCTGGGACTAGCCTAGTGGCATACCTCTGAACTTTTCCAGCTTCGTCTTGTGCTTGACTAGATACGGACTCCATGTTGGGGCCGCATACTCCAGGATTGGTCTTACATATGTGGTATACAAGGTTCTGAAGGATTCCTTACACAGGTTTCTGAAAGCAGTTCTGATGTTAGCCACCAGGGCGCCTGACAGCTGGGTGGACAGCGCTTCGGATTCGTAGTCCTGAGGTTCCGGGTTCGATCCCTGGTGGAGTCGGAGACAAATGAGCAAAATGTTTCTTTTATCCTGATGCCCCTGTTACCTATCAGTAAATAGGTACCTGGAGTTAGACAGCTGCTATGGGCTGCTTCCTGGGGCTGGAGGCCAGGTCGAGGACCGGGCCGCGGGGACACTAAACCCCGAAATCATCTCAAGATAACCTCATGAAGCCTTGCATAGGCCGCTGATGTTATTCTTTTGATGTGGGCTTCAGGAGACAGGTTTGGCGTGATATCAACTCCCAGATCTTTCTCTCTGTCTCTCAGTCCGTTTCGTGAAAACTTCATCTCCCATTCGGTATCCAGTGACTGGCCTCCTAGTTCCTCCTCCTAGTTTCTTTACCTTACATTTCCTTGGGTTGAACTTTAGTAGCCATTTTTCAGACCATTCCTTCAGTTTGTCTAGGTCATCTTGTAGCTTCATACTATCCTCCTCTGTCTTGATCCTCCTCATTATTTTTGCATCATCAGCAAACATCGAGAGGAACGAGTCAATTCCTTCTGGGAGATCATTTACGTAGATCAGAAAGAGTATTAGTCCGAGGACTGATCCCTGTGGGACTCCACTGGTGACTCCCTGCCACTCCGAGACCTCACCCCTCACGGTGACTCGCTGTGTCCTGTTGCTTAGGTACTCTCTTATCCAGCGGAGTACCTTCACTTTCACTCCTGCCTGCATCTCCAGTTTGTGCACAAGTCTCTTATGTGGTACTGTGTCAAAAGCTTTCTGGCAGTCCAAAAATATGCAGTCTGCCCAGCCCTCTCTCTCTTGCCAGATTTTGTTGCCTGGTCATAGAACTCAATTAAACTTGTTAAGCATGATTTGTCATCTCTGAACCCATGCTGACGTGTTAAACAGTTTATCTTTATTTACCTCTGTCAATTCCTCTGAGTATTTTGTAGGTAGTGATCATGTCTCCCCTTACTCTTCTGTCTTCCACTGTCGTGAGGTGCATCTCCCGCAGCGTTTCCTCGTAGCTCATGCCTTTTAGTTATGGGCCTAGCTTAGTGGCATACCTCTGAACTTTTTCCAGCTTTGTCTTGTGCTTGACAAGGTACGGGCTCCATGCTGGGGCCGCATACTCCAGGATTGGTTTTACATACCTAGTATACAATGTTCTGAACGATTTCTTACACAGGTTCCTGAAGGCTGTTCTGATGTTAGCAAGCCTCCCGTATGCCGCAGATGTAATTCTTTTTAAGTGGGCTTCAGGAGACAGGTTTGGTATGATATCAACTCCTAGATCTTTCTCTCTATCCGTTTCATTAAGTACTTCATCTCCCATTCTGTATCCTGTGTCAGGCCTCCTGTTTCCACCACCTAGTTTCATTACTTTGCATTTACTCGGTGTTACGGACCCGAGCCCAGCGTCCAAGCACGGAGCAGTGACGACCGCGCCATCTGTGGGTCAGCTCCCGAAACCCCCTCCAAATGGACGGTGCCATCTAGTGAGGACGAGATATACTGGCCACAAGGGCTAGTTTCCCGTCCTGATCAGCTCATAACACAGCCGCTGCTGACCTCTGGTGAGGTGGAGCTTAGACAGCAACGCCATCTATGGAGTGGATAGGTGGGCGTTTGTGTCTAAGCCTGTAAGTGTGGTGCCCCAGAGTGTAACCGGTACTGATGACGTGTCTGATTACAGAGTCGACCTGGGACTGCTGTAATGAACGTTGGATCAGTCTACCCAAGGCAGCCGTAGAACCTCCACGCATTTGCCGCTGAAACTGTGAGTCATCCCCCCGGATGAACACTGTTGTGTTAGCCTGCCTGTGAGGTGGCAGATCCAGGGATTGTCGTACCCGGGGCTGACTAGTGGAGAAGACTAACCACTGGGGTGTTGTGGTGAGGAGAGTGACCTGTGAAGTCACACGAGGCTCCTGCCTAGGGCTCGCAACCCTAGTATCGGTCGTGGAGTGGCCTAACCAGCGAACCTGATTGGAACCTGCCAGCTACAGGCTG
Organism: Procambarus clarkii; assembly: GCF_040958095.1. Classification (NCBI taxonomy): domain Eukaryota; kingdom Metazoa; phylum Arthropoda; class Malacostraca; order Decapoda; family Cambaridae; genus Procambarus; species Procambarus clarkii. Next base: position 10,833,319 of record NC_091180.1, on the reverse strand, counting down.
GATTTGTGGTTGATGGCCTCCACGACGGTGCCCCCAGTGGAGCTGTGATTTGCCTGGCCTGTGGCCAGGGTAGACTCAAGAGAATCGAAGGATTCATCGTGAGGCCACAAGAGGACCAAGGGCTAAGCATCGTTGAGTACTGTGGAACACTCCGCGTCTTCAGAGGAAGACCATATTGTACATAATAGTGTTTATACCTCCCCCATGTGATAATTTATATATATTTATGGTGATGGTGATAAGTATATATTTAAGTTTCTGCCTTTGTCTCCCTTCCCTTTTAATTTACTTGCGTTACGGAGCACACCCCTTGAAAGCCACTACTAACTTGGGGCCGGATACCCAAACTCTATTAAGATCAGAGAAAGAACCCAGTTGCGACCCAAGAGGGCCGTAACACTCGGGTTGAACTTTAGCAGCCATTTGTTGGACCATTCATTCAGTCTGTCTAGATCATCTTGTAGCCTCCTACTATCATCCTCTGTTTTAATTCTCTCATAATTTTTGCATCATCAGCAAACATTGAGAGAAATGAGTCTACACCTTCTGGGAGATCATTTACATATATCAGAAACAGTATAGGTCCAAGGACTGACTCTTGCAGAACTCCACTGGTGACTCTCGCCAGTCTGAGACCTTACCCCTCACAGTGACTCACTGTCTTCTGTTGCTTAGGTACTCCCTTATCCAGTGGAGTACCTTCCCTTTCACTCCAGCCTGCATCTCCAGCTTTTTCACTAGTCTCTTGTGTGGTACTGTGTCAAAGGCTTTCTAGCACTCCAAAAATATGCAGTCTGCCCACCCCTCTCTTTCTTGCCTGATTTTTGTTGCCTGGTTGTAGAATTCAATTAATCCTGTGAGGCAGGACTTGCCATCCCTGAACCCATGTTGATGCTTTGTTACAAACTTCTTTCGCTCCAGATGTTCCACTAGCTTTTTTCGCACAATCTTCTCCATCAACTTGCATGGTATGCAGATTATGGACACAGGCCTGTAGTTCAGTGCCTTCTGTCTATTCCCCTTCTTATGTATTGGGACTACATTATCCGTCTTCCAAATTTTTGGCAGTTCCCCTGTTACCAGTGATTTGTTATTCACTATGGAGAGTGGCAGGTACAGTGCTTCTGCTCCTTCCTTTAGTATCCAAGGGGAGATTCCAGCTGGGCCTATAGCCTTTGTCACATCCAACTCTAGCAAAAGTCCTTACATCCTCACTGGTAATCTCAAACTCTTCTAGTGCTTGCTGGTTAACTATTTCCTCTCTTATCTCTGGAACTTCCCCTTGCTCCTATGTGAAGACCTCCTGAAATTTCATATTCAGTTCCTTGCAGACTTCCTTGTCGTTTGTAGTGAATCTGTCTGCCCCTATCCTCAATTTTCCTGTTTCTTTACCTGTTCCTTTACTGTTGTTTTTTCTCCTAATGTGGCTGTGCAGCAATTTAGGTTGAGTCTTTGCCTTGCTTACTATGTCATTTTCGTATTGCCCTTCAGCCTCTTTCTCAACCTGACATATTCATTCCTCGCACTCTGGTATCTTTCTCTGCTCTCAAGTATTATTTTTATAGTTTCTCCATGCCTTTTTACTTTGCTGCTTAACTAGCCTACATCTCTGATTAAACCATGGGTTTCTCTTCTACATTTCGTTGTTTTCCTTTTGGAACGGGACAAACTTGCATGCTGCCTCCTTACACTTCTGTGTGATGTTGACCATCATGTCTTGGACCGCCTTTTCCCTGAGCTCTGTTTCTCATGTTATATCTGTTAGGAATTTCCTATCTCCTCATAGTTTCCCTTTCGGAATGCCAGCCTTTTGTTTTCAGTTCCCTCCTTGAGTTCTTTAACCCTTCTTCAACCAGATACTCAAACGAATCCCTTGCAACCTGGGATAGTCATCTCCTTGAAACTCCATTCCTTTCTCATTAGTAGGGCCACTCCGCCTCCTCCCCTTCCATCCCTTTCTTTTCTTATTACTGTGTAGTCCTGGTGAAACACCGATTCCTGGGAGTTTTGTTTCTGTGAGTCTGATTACATCTGGGTTCACTTCTTATACTCTTCTCTTAGTTCACTTGCCATGCTTGTAATCCCATTTATGTTCAAGTACATCACCCTGAAACTGACTTTCTTCTGTCCTAGCTCAGTTTCTGTTGATTCCCCTGTAGCAGGGGAAATAGGGAGGATCGGGGATGGGAGGGCCTAAGAAGGGGGACCTGGGTATCTGTGGTGCGCGGAGGGTGAGAGGTTCAGGTACAGTGTGGGAGAGAGGGAGGCTTGGAGGGGTATGGGGGGAGGGAGGGCTTGGGGGGATAGGGGAGGAGGGGGCTTGGAGGGATAGGGGAGGAAGGGTGGCTTGGGGGACAGAAGGGGAGGGAGGGCTTGAGGGGGGTGAAGGGAGGGCTGAGGGGGGGGTGAGGAAGAAGGGAGGGCTTATGGGAGTGGGAGAGAAGGAGGGCTTGGTGTGGCGGAGATGGGAGGGAATGCGGGAGAAGGGTGGGCTTGTGGGGATTGGGGAAGAGGGAGGGCTCGTGGGGGTGGGGAAAAGGGAGGTTCTGGGGAAGGGGTTAGTGGGGGGGGGGGAAAGATTCCCTAAGTGGGCACTTAGTGGGGGGCTGGCAGGGGTTGGGGCAAGTAGGATGTCTATTGGGTGGAAGGTGGGGTGGTGCTCCTCTCCCTGTGGTTGTTAAACAGCTTGTGGAAGGTTCCCCACTCCGAACTGGGATTGTAGGATTCGGGGTTGTGGTTCCCTGATTCCTTTCTTTTTCCCTGCACTTCTTCCTCGTGCCTGCTGCCCTCATTCTCTCACCCCTTGTCATATCCCTCTGAAGGAATACTTTTTTGAATTTCGGTACATTGCTAGTCCGCTCTTCCTTGCTAACAGATCCTCTTTGTGTTCTCCCTCATAAATACCACCTTTATCAATCAATCTCTGTCCTTGTTGTACTGTTCAAGCCTCAAAACCTTTTCTATATTCTGGTCAGCCCTCTCCATCTTTACTTCTTTAAGGATCTCGGTAACTGCGTTTTTGTCCTTGTCTTTCCACTCCGCTGGGCTGGTCCCTTGTTTGCTCCTTAATGCCTGCTACTGCTATTGCTTTTTTTTCTCTCTATCAGCCAGTGAGTACATCTAGCTGCTTCTTGAGAAGAAGACACTTCCATGGCAACTTCCCTTACTGCAAACCTAGCTTCAGGGCTCTTTTAGAGGAAATCGAGGAAATTTTGAGGAAATTTTTTTGAGGATTGAGAAATCAATTCAGCAAATGAAGAGAAGAAGTCCCCTCTACAGGAAGATTACCATCTCCTGAGGGATTATTTGTGTCTGGTGTTGAGTAGGATTCTTCTTCAGGCTTTTTATTTCCTCCTTTGCTGATTTCAGCTCATCTTGCAGGTTGTCTTACTGTCTCCTTCATTACCCTCAGTCCTTCCCGGAATTCACACCACATTAGTTCGATGGTTTCCCTAATCCAGGCCTCCTGTCCCTACCCTTCCTCTGAGCTTGTTTCTGCCATATTTGTCCTCCTGAGTTTGTCTGCCCGAGTTTATCTCTGCCATGTTTTTTCCTAATGAGAGAAGAAGAGAGAGGAGAGAGGAGAGAGAGAGAGGAGAGAGAGAGAGAGAGAGAGAGAGAGAGAGAGAGAGAGAGAGAGAGAGAGAAGAGAGAGAGAGAGAGAGAGAGAAGGGGAGGAGAGAGAAAGATAAAGATAGAGAGAAAGATAGAGTGTGTGTGTGTTTGTGTGTGTGTGTGTGT
>NC_091180.1:10710013-10829078 GCF_040958095.1 Procambarus clarkii | reverse complement strand
CTCCACTCATAGTCTCACAGATACATCACATTAATGTGACTCTAGTATGCGTCAGATGTCACCATAACCCCCACTGGATTTTAAAGTCGCCATAGATAGCGAGTCCTGACACACTATACATGATAGATAGTGAGTTCTGACACACTATACATGTTAGATAGTGAGTCCAGACACATTATACATGATAGATAGAGTCCAGACACACTATACATGATAGATAGTGAGTCCAGACACACTATACATGATAGATAGTGAGTCCAGACACACTGTACATGTTAGATAGTGAGTCCAGACACATTATACATGATAGATAGAGTCCAGACACACTATACATGATACATAGTGAGTCCAGACACACTATACATGATAGATAGTGAGTCCAGACACACTGTACATGATAGATAGTGAGTCCTGACACACTGTACATGATAGATAGTGAGTTCTGACACACTATACATGTTAGATAGTGAGTCCAGACACATTATACATGATAGATAGTGAGTTCTGACACACTATACATGTTAGATAGTGAGTCCAGACACATTATACATGATAGATAGAGTCCAGACACACTATACATGATAGATAGTGAGTCCAGACACACTATACATGATAGATAGTGAGTCCAGACACACTGTACATGATAGATAGTGAGTCCTGACACACTGTACATGATAGATAGTGAGTCCTGACACACTATACATGATAGATAGTGGGTCCTGACACACTGTACATGATAGATAGTGAGTCCTGACACACTATACATAATAGATAGTGAGTCCTGACACACTATACATGATAGATAGTGAGTCCTGACACACTATACATGATAGATAGTGAGTCCAGACACACTATACATGATAGATAGTGAGTCCTGACACACTATACATGATAGATAGTGAGTCCTGACACAATATACATGATAGATAGTGAGTCCAGACACACTATACATGATAGATAGTGAGTCCCGACACACTATACATGATAGATAGTGAGTCCCGACACACTATACATGATAGATAGTGAGTCCCGACACACTATACATGATAGATAGTGAGTCCCGACACACTATACATGATAGATAGTGAGTCCTGACACACTATACATGATAGATAGTGAGTCCCGACACACTATACATGATAGATAGTGAGTCCTGACACACTATACATGATAGATAGTGAGTCCCGACACACTATACATGATAGATAGTGAGTCCCGACACACTATACATGATAGATAGTGAGTCCTGACACACTATACATGATAGATTGTGAGTCCTGACACACTATACATGATAGATAGTGAGTCCCGACACACTACACATGATAGATAGTGAGTCCCGACACACTATACATGATAGATAGTGAGTCCCGACACACTATACATGATAGATAGTGAGTCCTGACACACTATACATGATAGATAGTGAGTCCTGACACACTATACATGATAGATAGTGAGTCCCGACACACTATACATGATAGATAGTGAGTCCCGACACACTATACATGATAGATAGTGAGTCCCGACACACTATACATGATAGATAGTGAGTCCTGACACACTATACATGATAGATAGTGAGTCCTGACACACTATACATGATAGATAGTGAGTCCTGACACACTATACATGATAGATAGTGAGTCATGACACACTCTACATGATAGATAGTGAGTCCTGACACACTATACATGATAGATAGAGAGTCCAGACACACTATACATGATAGATAGAGAGTCCAGACACACTATACATGATAGATAGTGAGTCCTGACACACTATACATGATAGATAGTGAGTCCTGACACACTATACATGATAGATAGTGAGTCCTGACACACTATACATGATAGATAGTGAGTCCTGACACACTATACATGATAGATAGTGAGTCCTGACACACTATACATGATAGATAGTGAGTCCAGACACACTTTACAAAAACCTTCGATATGTGTGTGATCAAGGTTCTATTGCACATGCAAAAATATGTATGCAACAGGGATTACTGGCAAGGAATGAAGATGGATTTTTAATTTCCTTACGAACAGAACCAAGAGTGTAATAGTCAACACTTAAATCCGGATCATCCACTGTGATGATCCGGATTTTACTCAGTCCCCCCTCGTCTAAAATAATCTTTCCTGCCTCTACTCTTCACAGACGTCGTCATGTCGACTCGACTCGGCATGGACAACCTACCCAACATGAACCTTAGTCCTGGCTTTGTTGTTGTTGACTCTTCCCTCTCACAGTACTTACATATCTTGAGGTTATCTTGAGATGATTTCGGGGCTATTTAGTGTCCCCGCGGCCCGGTCCTCGACCAGGCCTCCACCCCCAGGAAGCAGCCCGTGACAGCTGACTAACACCCAGGTACCTATTTTACTGCTAGGTAACAGGGGCATAGGGTGAAAGAAACTCTGCCTATTGTTTCTCGCCGGCGCCTGGGATCGAACCCAGGACCACAGGATCACAAGTCCAGCGTGCTGTCCGCTCGGCCGACATGCTCCAACCTTCTTAACAAACGTAACCTGATTTAAGCCTACCCCCCTTTTTCTTATCCCCTTTTCTTTTTCTTTCCTTCCGCTTATTCTTACCTCTTCTCATTCTTCCTTCATCCCATTGGTACCATTCTTACCTTTCATTTTACCCTTCTTCTATAAATTATCTTCTCGTATCTGCTCCCCAACTCATTCTCTTTTCTTTAGTGGGTCGTTCCTGCCTCTCTCCCTCACACACGACCTCGTAATGGTCCACGACGGACCGAAACGCCGTCGTTTCTCCATCTGGTCGATAGACCGATGGTCTCGCTTCATGCAGGTCGGCGTTCAATCCCCGACCGTCCAAGTGGTTGAGCACCATTCCCCCCCCCCCCCCCCCCCCGTCCCATCCAAAATCCTTATCCTGATCCCTTCCAAGTGCTATATAGTCGTAATGGCTTGGCGCCTTTCCCACATAATTCCCTCCCTCTCCATCTTCTGACATGTAGTTTGGTCACCATGGATGGTCGCCGTTCCCTTGGCCTGTGTGGCGACGTCTCTACACGACACCTGCACCTTGCAGCCTTGATGATGTGTGCTCAGGCGAAGTGTAAACATTGGCGTCACACGTGTATACTTCTTCAAGGGACTTGCGTTGATGTGTCTCTAACACTGAGGGTGAGTTTTCAAGTCTTGATATTTTCCATTTAACTGTGTCATCCATATGCGGCCTGACAGCTGGGTGGACAGCGCACGGGATTCGTAGTTCTGAGGTCCCGGATTTGATCCCCGGTGGAGGCGGAAACAAATAGGCAGAGTTTCATTCACCCTGACGCGCCTGTTACCTAGCAGTAAATAAGTACCTGGGAGTTAGACAGCTGCTACGGGCTGCTTCCTGGGGAAATGTAACAAAATGGAGACCTAGTCAAAGACCGGGCCGCGGAGACGCTAAGCCCCGAAATCATCTCATGATAACCTCAAGAAGATCCAGTCCTTGAGATGATGGCATGGCAACCACTACTCTCTGCAATCATGGTCGTACAGCTTAACTGTTTACGCGTTTTTTAAAGGGTGATAAGCTGTCAATATGTTAATTATATCCAATACATTAACAGAGCACAATTGTCAGTTTAAATATTAAATAATCTCGTTATAAGGCTTTTACTCGAAAACCTACGCCGCCTCAGACACCACTGCTAGTCCTGTGTATTAGTTCTGTGTACTAGTCCTGTGTACTAGTCCTGTGTACTAGTCCTGTGTATTAGTTCTGTGTACAAGTCCTGTGTACTAGTCCTGTGTAACAGTCCTGTGTATTAGTTCTGTGTACTAGTCCTGTGTACTAGTCCTGTGTACTAGTCCTGTGTATTAGTTCTGTGTACAAGTCCTGTGTACTAGTCCTGTGTAACAGTCCTGTGTATTAGTTCTGTGTACTAGTCCTGTGTAACAGTCCTGTGTATTAGTTCTGTGTACTAGTCCTGTGTACTAGTCCTGTGTACTAGTCCTGTGTATTAGTTCTGTGTACTAGTCCTGTGTACTAGTCCTGTGTACTAGTCCTGTGTATTAGTTCTGTGTACTAGTCCTGTGTACTAGTCCTGTGTACTAGTCCTGTGTATTAGTTCTGTGTACTAGTCCTGTGTACTAGTCCTGTGTACTAGTCCTGTGTACTAGTCCTGTGTAACAGTCCTGTGTACTAGTCCTGTGTACTAGTCCTGTGTAACAGTCCTGTGTAACAGTCCTGTGTATTAGTTCTGTGTACTAGTCCTGTGTACTAGTCCTGTATACTAGTCCTGTGTACTAGTCCTGTGTACTAGTCCTGTGTAACAGTCCTGTGTAACAGTCCCGTGTATTAGTTCTGTGTACTAGTCCTGTGTACTAGTCCTGTATACTAGTCCTGTGTACTAGTCCTGTGTACTAGTCCTGTATACTAGTCCTGTGTACTAGTCCTGTGTAACAGTCCTGTGTATTAGTTCTGTGTACTAGTCCTGTGTACTAGTCCTGTGTACTAGTCCTGTGTATTAGTTCTGTGTAACAGTCCTGTGTACTAGTCCTGTGTACTAGTCCTGTGTACTAGTCCTGTGTACTAGTCCTGTGTACTAGTCCTGTGTAACAGTTTTGTGTACTAGTCCTGTGTACTAGTCCTGTGTACTAGTCCTGTGTACTAGTCCTGTGTAACAGTTCTGTGTACTAGTCCTGTGTACTAGTCCTGTGTAACAGTCCTGTGTACTAGTCCTGTGTACTAGTCCTGTGTACTAGTCCTGTGTACTAGTCCTGTGTACAAGTCCTGTGTACAAGTCCTGTGCACTAGTCCTGTATACAAGTCCTGTGTATTAGTCCTGTGTACTAGTCCTGTGTTCTAGTCCTGTGTACTAGTCCTGTGTACAAGTCCTGTGTACTAGTCCTGTGTACAAGTCCTGTGTACTAGTCCTGTGTACAAGTCCTGTGTACAAGTCCTGTGCACTAGTCCTGTGTACTAGTCCTGTGTACTAGTCCTGTGTACTAGTGCTGTGTACCAGTCCTGTGTACTAGTCCTGTGTACTAGTCCTGTGTACAAGTCCTGTGTACTAGTCCTGTGTACTAGTCCTGTGTACAAGTCCTGTGTACTAGTCCTGTGTACAAGTCCTGTGTACAAGTCCTGTGCACTAGTCCTGTATACAAGTCCTGTGTACTAGTCCTGTGTACAAGTCCTGTGTACTAGTCCTGTGTACTAGTCCTGTGTACTAGTCCTGTGTACAAGTCCTGTGTACTAGTCCTGTGTACTAGTCCTGTGTACAAGTCCTGTGTACTAGTCCTGTGTACTAGTCCTGTGTACTAGTCCTGTGTACAAGTCCTGTGTACAAGTCCTGTGCACTAGTCCTGTATACAAGTCCTGTGTACTAGTCCTGTGTACAAGTCCTGTGTACTAGTCCTGTGTACTAGTCCTGTGTACTAGTCCTGTGTACAAGTCCTGTGTACTTGTCCTGTGTACTAGTCCTGTGTACAAGTCCTGTGTACTAGTCCTGTGTACAAGTCCTGTGTACTAGTCCTGTGTACTAGTCCTGTGTACTAGTCCTGTGTACAAGTCCTGTGTACTAGTCCTGTGTACTAGTCCTGTGTACAAGTCATGTGTACTAGTCCTGTGTACTAGTCCTGTGTACTAGTCCTGTGTACAAGTCCTGTGTACAAGTCCTGTGCACTAGTCCTGTGTACAAGTCCTGTGTACTAGTCCTGTGTACAAGTCCTGTGTACTAGTCCTGTGTACTAGTCCTGTGTACTAGTCCTGTGTACAAGTCCTGTGTACTAGTCCTGTGTACTAGTCCTGTGTACAAGTCCTGTGTACTAGTCCTGTGTACAAGTCCTGTGCACTAGTCCTGTGTACAAGTCCTGTGTACTAGTCCTGTGTACTAGTCCTGTGTACAAGTCCTGTGTACTAGTCCTGTGTACTAGTCCTGTGTACTAGTCCTGTGTACAAGTCCTGTGTACTAGTCCTGTGTACTAGTCCTGTGTACTAGTCCTGTGTACAAGTCCTGTGTACTAGTCCTGTGTACTAGTCCTGTGTACTAGTCCTGTGTACTAATGCTGTGTACTAGTCCTGTGTACTAGTCCTGTGTACTAGTCCTGTGTACCAGTACTATGTACCAGTCCTGTGTACTAGTCCTGTGTACCAGTCCTGTGTACTAGTCCTGTGTACTAGTCTTGTGTACTAGTCCTGTGTACAAGTCCTGTGTACTAGTCCTGTGTACAAGTCCTGTGTACTAGTCCTGTGTACCAGTCCTGTGTACTAGTCCTGTGTACCAGTCCTGTGTACCAGTCATGTGTACTAGTCCTGTGTACTAGTGCTGTGTACCAGTCCTGTGTACAAGTCCTGTGTACAAGTCCTGTGTACTAGTCCTGTGTACCAGTCCTGTGTACCAGTCATGTGTACTAGTCCTGTGTACTAGTGCTGTGTACCAGTCCTGTGTACTAGTCCTGTGTACTAGTCCTGTGTACTAGTGCTGTGTACCAGTCCTGTGTACTAGTCCTGTGTACTAGTCCTGTGTACTAGTCCTGTGTACCAGTCCTATGTACCAGTCCTGTGTACTAGTCCTGTGTACAAGTCCTTGTGTACTAGTGCTGTGTACCAGTCCTGTGTACTAGTGCTGTGTACCAGTCCTGTGTACTAGTCCTGTGTACTAGTCCTGTGTACCAGTCCTGTGTACTAGTCCTGTGTACTAGTCCTGTGTACAAGTCCTGTGTACCAGTCCTGTGTACCAGTCATGTGTACTAGTCCTGTGTACTAGTCCTGTGTACAAGTCCTGTGTACTAGTCCTGTGTACTAGTCCTGTGTACTAGTCCTGTGTACCAGTCCTGTGTACTAGTCCTGTGTACCAGTCCTATGTACCAGTCCTGTGTACTAGTCCTGTGTACAAGTCCTGTGTACTAGTGCTGTGTACCAGTCCTGTGTACTAGTGCTGTGTACCAGTCCTGTGTACTAGTCCTGTGTACTAGTCCTGTGTACCAGTCCTGTGTACTAGTCCTGTGTACTAGTCCTGTGTACAAGTCCTGTGTACCAGTCCTGTGTACCAGTCATGTGTACTAGTCCTGTGTACTAGTCCTGTGTACAAGTCCTGTGTACCAGTCCTGTGTACCAGTCATGTGTACTAGTCCTGTGTACTAGTCCTGTGTACAAGTCCTGTGTACTAGTCCTGTGTACTAGTCCTGTGTACCAGTCCTGTGTACTAGTCCTGTGTACTAGTCCTGTGTACAAGTCCTGTGTACCAGTCCTGTGTACCAGTCATGTGTACTAGTCCTGTGTACTAGTCCTGTGTACAAGTCCTGTGTACTAGTCCTGTGTACAAGTCCTGTGTACCAGTCCTGTGTACCAGTCATGTGTACCAGTCCTGTGTATTAGTCCTGTGTATTAGTCCTGTGTACCAGTCCTGTGTACCAGTCCTGTGTACTAGTCCTGTGTACCAGTCCTGTGTATTAGTCCTGTGTACCAGTCCTGTGTACTAGTCCTGTGTACTAGTCCTGTATGCTAGTCCTGTGTACCAGTCCTGTGTACTTGTCCTGTGTACCAGTCCTGTGTATTAGTCCTGTGTACCAGTCCTGTGTATTAGTCCTGTGTACCAGTCCTGTGTACCAGTCCTGTGTACCAGTCCTGTGTATTAGTCCTGTGTACTAGTCCTGTGTACCAGTCCTGTGTATTAGTCCTGTGTATTAGTCCTGTGTACCAGTCCTGTGTATTAGTCCTGTGTACTAGTCCTGTGTACCAGTCCTGTGTACCAGTCCTGTGTATTAGTCCTGTGTACTAGTCCTGTGTACCAGTCCTGTGTATTAGTCCTGTGTACTTGTCCTGTGTACTTGTCCTGTGTACCAGTCCTGTGTATTAGTCCTGTGTATCAGTCCTGTGTATTAGTCCTGTGTACCAGTCCTGTGTATTAGTCCTGTGTACTAGTCCTGTGTACTAGTGCTGTGTACCAGTCCTGTGTACCAGTCCTGTGTATTAGTCCTGTGTACCAGTCCTGTGTATTAGTCCTGTGTACTAGTCCTGTGTACTAGTGCTGTGTACCAGTCCTGTGTACCAGTCCTGTGCACTAGTCTTGTGTATTTTGTATGCGTGCAGTGATGCCAATTACTGTATACAGAAAACACAAAAATCCAGTGAAATAGACAAAACAAAAGAGATACTCGTACGATAACAGGCTCTGAGACTTACCCGTTCTGGTATAAATCCTCTTAAAAACATCCAGGACGCTATTGAATCCCTCTAGATATACAGCGAACATCTGTATAGCATTTTCTGACCTCCAGACATAACACATCATCGAGATCAAGATGTAAAACGGCCAAGTTAGCAACACTGCACCAGACACCTCCTTTACATCTTTTACAATGGTGAAAACGTAAACACATTCATCATAATACTTTTTTTACTACTGAGACTTTTTTTCTTTTTTTTTCGTCCAGCTGCTCGGGCGGGGCGGAGAGTGGGTATCTTGACCCCGGGGGGGGGGAAGGAGGGAGAGGCTCCTTGCTGCTTCAGCAATATGCAAGCACTGCCAGTATAAGCAGCCTGCCCCTAGGTGTACAACACCATCTGGTTAGTACCAAAATAAATCGTAACTTCAATATTAAAATTGCCTCTAGTGAAATAGGGCCTGATGATAACTATGGCATAACTCCCTTTGAAATTAAAAATGCACTCAAGAAAGGCAAGGCTACCTCTCCTGGAGAGGATGGCATCACATAATGGCTGAGCTGCCAAATAGCTTTTGCTAGAATTGTTTATTCAAAGTCTAAGGCAGGGTTTCTTACCTGACCGCTGGACACAGGGACTCATAATACCCACACCCAAGCCTAATTCACAAAAAAATTAGATCCATCTGTCTGACGTCGTGCATGTGTAAAGTTCTTGAGAGGATTATACTCGACGGACTAATGTTTCAAATTAAACCCTTCCTTGTTCCTTAACCTGTATGGTTTCCTTCCTGGAAGAAGCACACAAACTTGCTTTGCTGAATAGTTTATCAGAGAAGGACCAAGCTCTCAGGCTGCATTTATTGATCTCCAAACTGCTTTTGATACAGCAAACAGAGAAATAATCTTAGAACAACTAGCCTCATTTGTAGTTAAGGGATAAAGTTTCAAAACGGTATGAAAAACGTTAATGGAAAGTTTCCTTTTCTAAGCTTGCCGAGTAAGCCGGACGACTCAAACAAAAAACGGAACAGTACGTCACTTTTGTGAGTCGATTTCATTTTAAATTACGTCCAAATTTGGCCATAGCTCGCATACGAGCGAAAAGTGACGTTATTTTTAAGAGGACGGGTTGTAAGGGAAGACTGTTGACATGGCTCAGGGGTTACCTGAGTAACAGAACCGCCTCAGTCCTTTTCAAGGGGGTCAAAAGTAAACTTTGTTCACCCTTTGAGTTGGGTGCACCCCAGGGTGGAGTGCTAAGTCCTACACTGTTCAATGTTCTGATGCACAAATTAATAATTGATATTCCCACACTATTTGACGAGCCGTCATCTGTTATGCCGATGATATATGCATTGTTGCAAATTCCCAAACTAGACTGCAAACGCTACTTGATTCACTCGCTGCTAAACGCATTGAATCTAGTCTTGCTATCTATATAACTAAATCCAGAGTTCTCCATCCCCAAGAGAAAACTCAGGTCCCTATAACTTTCAAGGTCAACAACCTGAACATTGAAGCGTGTAGGCATCACAAATACCTTGGAGTTGGTATTAACAGTGACATTGTAAACGATCTACATAGAAGGTTAAAAGAAAGACTTAAACCACTGAAAACACTTACTGGTAAGAATATTGGTATCAATATTAAATATGCTAAACTATTCTATATTATGTTTGTTAGATCTCTAGTTGATTATCATGCCTTGCACCTAATTAACTTCCGCCTCTGTGTTGAACATACTTGAATTAATACAGAATGAAGCCATGAGGATAATTCTTGGTGCCCCAAGATACACAAGAATCATCAACATGAGGGAAGAACTCAAGCTTCCAACCATACTAGAGAAAATCATGCAATTCAACACTACCTTTTGCCTTAAAGTCATGAGAGACCCAACATCTCCTTCTTGCTCAGAGACAAATTATTCAGTGCTATTAACACCCTATTGACTTGTGACAACATACCAACTCACTCCTTTTATGATAAATGTCTGAGCAAAAATGCCTACAATCTCATCAAACTCAATATTCCTTTTAAGTGTAATCTACCTGTCTCCGATATTCCTCTTTATCTGTATCCCACCATTCAAGTATCATACACACCTGTAACCAAGAAAAGTAATGAAACTTGAAACAATTGTCTCCTCTATCGAAAATTTAAGATCTCACGAGCACTGTCTACACCGACGGCTCAGTCCAATCTTCTGCTGGACGGACTGCAGCAGCATGTAGGTTTTATAGAAACAATATTTGCAAACAGACTGTCAGTGTCAGGTTAACCAACGGGCTGACCTCCACCCAAGCAGAACTAGCGGCACTACAACTAGCATTAAAAAACATTGAAGGAGGAAAAATATTTTGCGATTCCAAGTCTGCTCTTCAAGCAATCGAAAACTTCTCCAGGAAGATCGACAGCAAGCACCTCATATTACCAATTATAAATGTCCTAATCGCTGCATAGAGTAAAGGGTTTCAAATCTCCTTTGTATGGATACCATCACACATAAATATGACCCATCATAATGAGACAGACATTGCAGCCAAATTAGCGTGTAACAAAGATGAAGTTGAATTAGACCTAGGTATTCCCATCTCTGCTTTCAAAACTGTATTGGTCCAAACACTCAGCTCTGATAGGAAAGAAATTACTGACTCCCAACGACCTAAAACCACCAGTATAAAAAGCTATGATTTGTTCAGATCTGAAACCTATATTTATGGGCAGCACAAAACGTTGACCAGACTGTGGGGCACAGTCAGGTTGGGAATACCGTTATCTGTGGCAGGTGGCTACAGGTGACGGATCTCCCAATCCTGAGCACTTCAGGTGCAAACTCTGCGAGCAGGAACTGCAGCATGATCTCCCACACTACATCACCGAATGCCCAGTTATTAGACCTTTCAGATCAGTTGGCATGAGGTAACTGGAGCTTTGCAATTATTTTATTCACTCTCGTGTTCTTGAAGATATCCTCATATTGCACCCAAAAATTTGCCAGTGCAGGGTACTGAACGTACGTAGTCCCTGTATGAATAACCATCCTGCGAGATGGGGTTGTACATGACAACAAAGAAATGTACTTGAGTGTTGTACATGACAACAAAGAAATGAGCGAGCTACTGAGGAAGCAGTACGACTCTGTTTTCAGCGAGCCATTAAACGCACTAAAGATTGATAACCCAAATGAATTTTTCATGGATATGATACCAACATCAAATCATATATCAGACGTCACCCTATCCCCACTGGATTTTGAAGAAGCCATAAACAGTATGCCTATGCACTCTGTACCAGGCCCGGATTCTTGGAACTTCATATTCATCAAGAACTGTAAAAAACCACTATCGCAGGCCCTCCACATTCTGTGGAGGCAAGGCCTAGATACTGGCGTTATTCCTGATATACTAAAAACAGCAGAGATAGCACCACTTCATAAAGGAGGAAATAAGGCAGAGGCAAAAAATTACAGACCGATAGCACTAACATCACACATGATAAAAAAATTTGAGAGAGTGTTAAGAAGTAAGATCACAAAATACATGGAATCACAGCATCTCCATAACCCCGGACAACATGGTTTCAGAACAGGGCGCTCTTGCCTGTCGCAGTTGCTGGACCACTATGATATGGCATTAGATGCTATGGAAGACAAACAAAATGCTGATGTAATTTACACAGATTTCGCAAAAGCTTTTGATAAATGTGACCATGGTGTTATTGCACATAAAATGCGTTCAAAAGGAATTACCGGAAAAATAGGCAGATGGATCTACAATTTCCTGACCAACAGAACCCAATGTGTAATAGTCAACAAAATAAAATCCAGCCCATCAACCGTGAAGAGCTCAATCCCCCAGGGTACTGTGCTTGCTCCAGTACTTTTTCTCATCCTCATATCGGACATAGACAAGAACACAACCTATAGCACTGTATCATCCTTTACAGATGACACTAGGATCTTCATGAGAGTAGGCAACATAGAGGACACGGCAAACCTCCAATCAGATGTAGATCAGGTCTTTCTATGGGCTATAGAAAATAATATGGCGTTTAACGAAGATAAGTTCCAACTCATGAGCTATGGAAAAAATGAAAATATAAAAACGGAAACCACGTACAAAACTCAGGCAAATCATAATATAGAACGAAAAGGCAATGTAAAGGATCTGGGTGTACTCATGTCGGAAGACCTTACCTTTAAAGAACACAATAAAGTAGCCGTCACAACTGCAAGAAAAATGACAGGTTGGATAACAAGAACTTTTCACACTAGAGATGCTATACCGATGATGATACTTTTCAAAACGCTTGTGCTCTCTAGAGTGGAGTACTGCTGCACAATGACAGCCCCTTTCAAAGCTGGAGAAATTGCTGACCTGGAGAGCGTGCGGAGATCCTTTACTGCTAGAATCCACTCAGTAAAACATCTAAATTACTGGGACCGACTAAAGAGCCTAAATCTGTACTCCCTTGAGCGCAGGCGGGAGAGATACATAATAATTTATACGTGGAAAATATTAGAGGGGCTGGTCCCAAACCTGCACACAGAAATAACATCACATGGGACCAGAAGACATGGCAGGATGTGCAGAATACCCCCGTTGAAAAGCAGAGGTGCAATAAGTACTCTAAGAGAGAACTCTATCAACATCAGAGGCCCGAGACTGTTCAATACGCTTCCGCTACACATAAGGAGCATAACTGGCCGACCCCTCACAGTGTTCAAGAGAGAACTGGATAAGCATCTCAAAAAGGATACCTGATCAACCAGGCTGTGACTCATACGTCAGGCTGCGAGCAGCCGCGTCCAACAGCCTGGTTGATCAGTCCAGCAACCAGGAGGCCTGGTCGACGACCGGGCCGCGGGGACGCTAAGCCCCAGAAGCACCTTAAGGTAACCTCAAGGCATGCTGCTATGGCGGTATGTCCACTCACAAGATGAGTGACGCTGCCCAATAAACTCTCCTCTCGGGGCAAAATTTAAAAACTCTTCCTCGACACATCGCAGATATTGAATTCATCAATATTATGAGGTGCTGTTGCCCGCGTGCTGCCTGGCGGTGCTGTGGAGAGTCAGGTAGCGTGCAGCACCGTTGCTCGCTCTCTCAGTACTGAGGCTCACACAACCAGGAAAGATGCAGACGATTTTTTGTTTTGTTCAAGATGGCATCTGTTTACACCTGAAAATCAGGCTGTGGGGCCCTTGGACCCGTGGGAGTTTTTGAATCGTTCGCTATAACTACAAACTAGTTTTCTCTGCGAGCGCAGTGCAGGGGTTATAGACAATTGTCCCCCAAGGAAGGCTTAATCACAGCTTATCAAGTAGTGACCAAAGCTAATGAGGCTGACCTCTACACACAGGAACATGAATCCTTGAGAACATTCAAGGTCAATCACCCTTATCTAAAGAAGGTGAATTTATATTGGTCACTAGTCACTAAAATAGTATTGTGATTAGGCCAAGATACAAGAAACATATACATTTAGGTAGTTGACATTTGTATGTTACATCTACATATTTAATCATCCATAAAAATGTGAGGATAATCAAACAACATTTTTTTTTTTTTAATTCTTTATTTTAAATCTGTTTTGCTTAGGTGATAAAATATGTACAGCATTTCACCTCAATTCTACATTATTCTTAAATTAAAGAAATGAAACTAAGTAATCACAAGAATTGTCACGTTCTTCGAATAAAGAATATGTTATTTTACACCTAGACTATATTGAGTCACCCAGCTACTCACTATACTCACAGGAGGAGCGAAAAATTTGTGACTCATATGGCTACTCACTATACTCATATATACAATGAATCGAGACTAATCTATGTAGAAGGGCCCAAGAAGTTGACTGACTCAAATGCAGAAAAATCAACATTGACTCATCCACTCACTCATCTATAACTACTCTCAGCAACTCATTCTCCAGCCCATCCTCAACTCATGGACCCATCCTCAACTCATGGACCCATCTTCAACTCCTAGACCCATCTTCAACTCATGGACCCATCTTTAACTCATGGACCCATCTTCAACTCATGAACCCATCCTCAACTCATGGACCCATCATCAACTCATGAACCCATCCTCAACTCATGGACCCATTCTCAACTCATAGACCCATCCTCAACTAATGGACCCATTCTCAACTCATAGACCCATCCTCAACTAATGGACCCATCCTCAACTCCTAGACCCATCCTCAACTCATAGACCCATCCTCAACTCATGGACCCATCCTCAACTAATGGACCCATCCTCAACTCATGGACCCATCCTCAACTCATGGACCCATCCTCAACTCATGAACCCATCTTCAACTCCTAGACCCATCCTCAACTCATGGACCCATCCTCAACTCATGGACCCATCCTCAACTCATGGATCCATCCTCAACTCATGAACCCATCCTCAACTCATAGACCCATCCTCAACTAATGGACCCATCCTCAACTCCTAGACCCATCCTCAACTCATAGACCCATCCTCAACTCATGGACCCATCCTCAACTCATGGACCCATCCTCAACTCATGAACCCATCCTCAACTCATGGACCCATCCTCAACTCATGGACCCATCCTCAACTCATGAACCCATCCTCAACTCATAGACCCATCCTCAACTCATGGACCCATCCTCAACTCATGGACCCATCCTTAACTCATGGACCCATCCTCAACTCATGGACCCATCCTCAACTCATGGACCCATCTTCAAGTTAGACTCATCCCCCAACAAATGTTAACACACTTGGCCTTCACAACGTATGTTCCTAAAAAGATATATTAATATTTTATATAACATTGTCATATGTAACAATTGCATGAATAATTATACATAGGTTAATAGAGCGTTTGGTCATTTCTATTGGTCGTTATACTTTTGTATTTTGAGCAACTTGTCCATAGGTTGCTCGGCCAGCCATTGGTCAAGGAGTACATCAGTTTTTATTTTGTACGGCCATAAATGTGTGTATGGGTCGGACAAAGGGTGTGTGTATGGGTCGGACAAAGGGTGTGTGTATGGGTCGGACAAAGGGTGTGTGTATGGGTCGGACAAAGGGTGTGTGTATGGATCGGACAAAGGGTGTGTATATGGGTCGGACAAAGGGTGTGTGTATGGGTCGGACAAAGGGTGTGTGTATGGGTCGGACAAAGGGTGTGTGTATGGGTCGGACAAAGGGTGTGTGTATGGATCGGACAAAGGGTGTGTGTATGGGTCGGACAAAGGGTGTGTGTATGGGTCGGACAAAGGGTGTGTGTATGGATCGGACAAAGGGTGTGTGTATGGGTCGGACAAAGGGTGTGTGTATGGGTCGGACAAAGGGTGTGTGTATGGATCGGACAAAGGGTGTGTGTATGGGTCGGACAAAGGGTGTGTGTATGGGTCGGACAAAGGGTGTGTGTATGGGTCGGACAAAGGGTGTGTGTATGGGTCGGACAAAGGGTGTGTGTATGGGTCGGACAAAGGGTGTGTGTATGGGTCGGACAAAGGGTGTGTGTATGGGTCGGACAAAGGGTGTGTGTATGGGTAGGACAAAGGGTGTGTGTATGGGTCGGACAAAGGGTGTGTGTATGGGTCGGACAAAGGGAGACACCAATGGTCCACTCACACACAAGGAAAATTCGAGCGTATTCAAGTATGAAACATATGAAAGGTAATTTTTTTTTATTCATAAACAGGTAAAGTGGCGGCATGATTAACCAGTGCTTGGTCATTGTTTATGAGGGCGTGTTATGAGGACGTGTTGTTATGAGGACGTGTTGTTATGAGGACGTGTTGTTATGAGGACGTGTTGTTATGAGGACGGGTTGTTATGAGGACGTGTTGTTATGAGGACGTGTTGTTATGAGGACGGGTTGTTATGAGGACGTGTTGTTATGAGGACGTGTTGTTATGAGGATGGGTTGTTATGAGGATGGGTTGTTATGAGGACGTGTTGTTATGAGGACGTGTTGTTATGAGGACATGTTGTTATGAGGACGTGTTGTTATGAGGACGGGTTGTTATGAGGACGTGTTGTTATGAGGATGGGTTGTTATGAGGACATGTTGTTATGAGGATGGGTTGTTATGAGGACATGTTGTTATGAGGACGGGTTGTTATGAGGACATGTTGTTATGAGGACGTGTTGTTATGAGGATGGGTTGTTATGAGGACATGTTGTTATGAGGACGTGTTGTTATGAGGACGGGTTGTTATGAGGACGTGTTGTTATGAGGACATGTTGTTATGAGGACGTGTTGTTATGAGGACGGGTTGTTATGAGGACGTGTTGTTATGAGGACATGTTGTTATGAGGACGTGTTGTTATGAGTGTTATGGACCCGAGTCCAGCGTCCGAGCACGAAGCGGTGGCGACAACGCCATCTGTGGGTCAGAACACTGCTGAGAGTGGTAGCCTGCCTAGGACGTGGCAGAGTTGAGGAATCGTCGTACCCGGGGGTTGACTGGTGGAAGAGACTAGCCACTGTGGTGCTATACAGAGGAGAGTGATCAGTGGGATCACCCGAGGCTCCTGCCTAGGGCTCGCAACCCTAGTATCGGTCGTGGAGTGGCCTACGCAGCAGAGCTGATTGGAACCTGCCAGCTACAGGCTGGATTTGTGGTTGAAGGCCTCCACGACGGTGCACCCAGTGGGACTGTGATTTGGCTGGCCTGTGGCCAGGGTAGATTCGCCTAGAGAATCGAAGGATTCATCGTGGGCCACAAAGAAGAGAACCAGGGCTACTCATCGTGAGCACCGTAGAGCATCCTGTGTCTTCAGAGGAAAACAAGATAATGTACATAAGTGTAGTTATAGCCCCAGCGAGTGACTGTTTATATATTTATTTATTGGTGGTGGTGAATATATATATATTTAAGTTTAGTGCCTTTGTATCCCTTCCCCTTTAATTTACTTGCGTTACGGAACACACCCCTCGAAAGCCACTACTATCTTGGGGCCGGATACCCAAACTCTAATAACATCAGAGAAGAACCCCAGTTGCGACCCAATAGGGCCGTAACAATGAGGACGTGTTGTTATGAGTACATGTTGTTATGAGGACGTGTTGTTATGAGGACGGATTGTTATGAGGACGGATTGTTATGAGGACGGATTGTTATGAGGACGTGTTGTTATGAGGACGTGTTGTTATGAGGACGGGTTATCAGGAGTAGACACAACGATGGTGTGAGGGCAGTAGTGACAATGATGGTGTGAGGGCAGTAGACACAACGATAGTGTGAGGGCTGTAGTGACAATGATGGTGTGAGGGCAGTAGACACAACGATAGTGTGAGGGCTGTAGTGACAACGATGGTACTCACCTAGTTATACTCACCTAGTTGTGTTTGTGTGGGTTGAGCTCTGGCTCTTTGGTCCCGCCTCTCAACTGTCATTCAACTGGTGTACAGATTCCTGTGTGTCAGAGAATGGTCTCTCAAGATTCTCCCACAGCTGACTAAGAATGGCTCATTGCAGTGCACAGTGCACCGAACTTCGTGCACAAGGCCCTGTCTCTTAACCCTGGATAGTGACCTGGCATGTTGGGTATCTCCAGAATGCCCACTTAACCAGGAACACTTTCATTATACGGAGGCCGCCGTATGTCCAGGCAGGAAGTTGATACAGGGAAGTTAAGCACACTTGCCACAAAGGGTCAAAGAGTACATTGGCCGGTGCGAACCGTGAGAGGGGAGAGGAGACGCCTGCGAGGCGACAGCCTGACCCTGAGGTCAACTTCAACCGGCGCGATGGAGAATAACAGCTATGACGTGGTCGTGACGTGTTCATGACGTCACTCCTGCTACTGATCATCGAACGGTCAATATAATTGGTTCCCGCCCATTTGCTGTAATGCTATTGGTCAAATTGTAATCCCTTATGTTTGCCCCACAAGATGCTCTGAGCCTCAGGAAAAAGCATTCAAGTGAGGGAGCCCTTACACTGAGGACTTGTCATGTTCTGTCTACCGGCCAATAGACTGAACACCGTCCATTCCTCACCGTCAATTTAACTCAGCGTCTTTTCGATATACCCACACTCGCCCAGAATCACGATTGTGAATATATTGTTCAGAAGCCTAAAGTGACAAATCTCCAGAGCGAAACAGACTGGTATCAGGTAACCCCTGGTGACAAAGATCGTTGTGAGTGACCTAGAGTGAAAGCAGGCAGTGCCACCGCCTAAGTAATCTGTGTGTGACTTTACCACAGTGTACCTGTACCACAGTGTACAGTGTAGTAGTGCATGGTACCATATAACCTGCAGCCGTCGCCGCCCTCACTGTACCACGTGACGTCACCACCCTTACTCACAGCCAGTACCAAGAGTGTGTACGTGTGTCTGTAGACATACAGTACGCCCTACTGCGAGTACCCTCTGTGTCTACGAGCGAAACCAGCTGTCAGGCCACCTACGAGTTCTTGCATAAATGTGCATGAGTGAGTGAGTGAGTATGGAAAGGTACCTTATCTGTAAGTACAAGATCTTGTCATTGTTTTATTGTGTCTGTGTTGATCTGAGGTATCAACCACAGTTCTCACCTTCTCATACCTGTCACAGGTCATAGGTGAATCGACGGTGAATGCGTGATTATCTGTGTGGTATCACGACATTTCACTCGTCTGTGAATGTGAGCTTCACATACACCACACATTTAGTATTGTGTGATTATTATTGTGCATGTTATTGCCTGTCCCATTGACAGTGTATTTGTGATTTATTGCATATCATCATTACCCGAGTATCCGGTTGGAACTCTTGTGATCCCTTTGCACACCGACAGTTAGGTTGCCGTGTTAATGACTGACTGTCAACTGTGTTACATTAGGTGTTTCTCCACGAGTGGATCCGAGTCGATTAGCCAGTCGTCAAGAGTCTCGCTAATACAACCACAGCCTTTCTGACGCCAATCTAAAGTAAATCAAGCACCCTGTGAATTAGTGGTTAAGTTAGTAAATAAACTACTGTTAAGCTTTATGCGGTGTTTCCGTTGAACCACTTCTGAATACTGCCAACTATTTACTCAAGCCTTCAGCTCCAGGTGTCTTCAACACCGAGTTGCCTAATTCACTAAACTATAAATGTGATGAGGACCCTAGGAGTCCCTTAAAGTGTTAAATTATTGAGGAGATTCCAACGATCAACGTGGACCAGGACCAGGTGAGGCTAGTCTGAGAAGAGACCCTCAAGGACTCTAACTCGACCTTGCTCCCAGACCCTGTACAGTTGCTCTCGTATTTTCTATTCTGCTAATTCCCACAGTATCGTGAAGCGTCTGCCACATGTACATTGGCGACGTACGCATTGCAGTCGTGAAAGCAAAAAAGAAAAACCCCACAGTGAGCCTATTGGTCTCTTATCATATCTACATTTGAAACTGTGTATGGAGTCAGCCTCCACCACAACACTGCTTAATGTATTCCATTTGTTAACTACTCTGACACTGAAAAAATTCTTTCTATCGTATCTGTGGCTCATCTGGGTACTAAGTTTCCACCTGTGTCCCCATATTCGTGTTCCACCTGCGCTAAAGAGTTTGTCTTTGTCCACCTTGTCAATTCCCCTGAGAATTTTGTAGGTGTTTATCATGTCTCCCCTTGCTCTTCTGTTTTCCAGGGTTGTGAGGTTCAGCTCCCTTGGCCTTTCCTCGTAACTCATTTCTCTCAGTAAACACAACGATGGTGTGAGGGCAGTAGTCAAAACGATTATTATTATTATCAACTTTATTGGCAAAAATGGGGTGACAATCAATATTTCAATGAACGAATATGTAAATAAAACTTTATATTGGTCACTGCCACAGACGGGCAGGAATGGATTCGTAAGAGATGCAGTTTAACAATAATATAAATAAAATTGTTTTTCATTCTTTAAAATCCAGGATAAATTGTTAGTATGTCGTCCAGTACTCCTGAGTCAATGATATAGTTACACAGTTAGTGGTACAATAGGTCAGGAGGTCTAAAATCTTTTACGGTTTCACATTCAACAATATAATGTTGTTGATGGTGTGAGGGCAGTAGTGAGTAGTGAGGAAGTAGGGCAATAGACATAAAATATTGACCGTCAAGGATCTCTACAATACATTGGAGAAGAGAGAGACTTGTGAATACTTTTGTCTCAGCTGGTATAAGGTTGGTATCAGGGCACTGTGTATCAGGTATAAGTTTTGAACTTCAGAGCATTTATTGTGTGTATTACGGTATAAGGATCAGTACTAACGGTATATATATATGGTGAACTTGTAGATACAAAGAGTATAAGGGTGAAGATAGTATCAGGGTATAAGGGGCGCCCTTCTACTCTTGCCTCCGCGTCTCCTGATAGTTCTGTGGTACTCCTGGCGGCGTCGGTCAAATTCCTTGTGGCAGGCCTATTGGAGGAGACCAGAAGAGTTATATATTATATTCCTTCTACTGATGCTACTA
The DNA here is from genome assembly GCF_040958095.1 of Procambarus clarkii. Classification (NCBI taxonomy): domain Eukaryota; kingdom Metazoa; phylum Arthropoda; class Malacostraca; order Decapoda; family Cambaridae; genus Procambarus; species Procambarus clarkii. The sequence continues at coordinate 10,808,508 of NC_091180.1, read as the reverse complement.
CTACTACCACAACTACTACCACTACCACTAACACTGCTACCAATACTTCTACCACAAATATGACTAATGATAATAATAAGAAAATGAGTAAGATCAATGAGGAGGATTCAAACTTGGCCCCAGAGCCCTCCCATGCTAACTCTGGAAGAGCCAGAGAGCACAGGGGGGGGGGGGCGGGTGCCGCAGGGAGTGAACACCCTTTTTTTTGGAGTAAAGAAGAAGGAGAGGCATAGGTGAAGGGAAGTTTAGAAGTGGGAAATACAGTGAGAGGTATGAAACAGGCGGGCTGTCCGCCTTGCTGACACCGTTACGCGTCAGTGGACGTCTCAGGAACCCTAGAGAATTCAGTGGAATCCCAGGTTGCAATGCTCTTGACCATGTCACGATGCTGTTATGGGTGGGTGTTGACACCCAGCCATAACATTAGCCACCCTGGGTGTTGACACCCGGTCATAACATTAGCCACCCTGTGTGTTGACACCCAGCCATGACATTAGCCACCCTGGGTGTTGACACCCAGCCATGACATTAGCCACCCTGGGTGTTGACACCCACCCATGACATTAGCCACCCTGGGTGTTGACACCCACCCATAACATTAGCCACCCTGGGTGTTGACACCCACCCATAACATTAGCCACCCTGGGTGTTGACACCCACCCATAACATTAGCCACCCTGGGTGTTGACACCCAGCCATGACATTAGCCACCCTGGGTGTTGACACCCACCCATAACATTAGCCACCCTGGGTGTTGACACCCACCATAACATTAGCCACCCTGGGTGTTGACACCCACCATAACATTAGCCACCCTGGGTGTTGACACCCACCATAACATTAGCCACCCTGGGTGTTGACACCCACCATAACATTAGCCACCCTGGGTGTTGACACCCACCATAACATTAGCCACCCTGGGTGTTGACACCCACCCATAACATTAGCCACCCTGGGTTTTGACACCCACCCATAACATTAGCCACCCTGCGTGTTGACACCCAGCCATGACATTAGCCACCCTGGGTGTTGACACCCACCCATAACATTAGCCACCCAGGGTGTTGACACCCACCCATGACATTAGCCACCCTGGGTGTTGACACCCACCCATAACATTAGCCACCCAGGGTGTTGACACCCACCCATGACATTAGCCACCCAGGGTGTTGACACCCAGCCATGACATTAGCCACCCTGGGTGTTGACACCCACCCATGACATTAGCCACCCTGGGTGTTGACACCCACCCATAACATTAGCCACCCTGGGTGTTGACACCCAGCCATGACATTAGCCACCCTGGGTGTTGACACCCAGCCATCACATTAGCCACCCTGGGTGTTGACACCCACCCATAACATTAGCCACCCTGGGAGTTGACACCCACCCATAACATTAGCCATCTTGGGTGATGACACCCACCCATAACATTAGCCACCCTGGGTGTTGACACCCACCCATAACATTAGCCACCCTGGGTGTTGACACCCACCCATAACATTAGCCATCTTGGGTGTTGACACCCACCCATAACATTAGCCATCTTGGGTGTTGACACCCACCCATAACATTAGCCATCTTGGGTGTTGACACCCACCCATAACATTAGCCACCCTGGGTGTTGACACCCACCCATAACATTAGCCACCCTGGGTGTAGAGACCCACCCATAACATTAGCCATCTTGGGTGTTGACACCCACCCATAACATTAGCTATCTTGGGTGTTGACACCCACCCATAACATTAGCCATCTTGGGTGTTGACACCCACCCATAACATTAGCCATCTTGGGTGTTGACACCCACCCATAACATTAGCCATCTTGGGTGTTGACACCCACCCATAACATTAGCCACCCTGGGTGTTGACACCCACCCATAACATTAGCCACCCTGGGTGTTGACACCCACCCATAACATTAGCCATCTTGGGTGTTGACACCCACCTATAACATTAGCCATCTTGGGTGTTGACACCCACCCATAACATTAGCCATCTTGGGTGTTGACACCCACCCATAACATTAGCCATCTTGGGTGTTGACACCCACCCATAACATTAGCCATCTTGGGTGTTGACACCCACCCATAACATTAGCCATCTTGGGTGTTGACACCCACCCATAACATTAGCCGCCCTGGGTGTTGACACCCACCCATAACATTAGCCATATTGGGTGTTGACACCCACCCATAACATTAGCCATCTTGGGTGTTGACACCCACCCATAACATTAGCCACCCTGGGTGTTGACACCCACCCATAACATTAGCCATATTGGGTGTTGACACCCACCCATAACATTAGCCACCCTGCGTGTTGACACCCAGCCATGACATTAGCCACCCTGGGTGTTGACACCCACCCATAACATTAGCCACCCAGGGTGTTGACACCCACCCATGACATTAGCCACCCTGGGTGTTGACACCCACCCATAACATTAGCCACCCAGGGTGTTGACACCCACCCATGACATTAGCCACCCAGGGTGTTGACACCCAGCCATGACATTAGCCACCCTGGGTGTTGACACCCACCCATGACATTAGCCACCCTGGGTGTTGACACCCACCCATAACATTAGCCACCCTGGGTGTTGACACCCAGCCATCACATTAGCCACCCTGGGTGTTGACACCCACCCATAACATTAGCCACCCTGGGAGTTGACACCCACCCATAACATTAGCCATCTTGGGTGTTGACACCCACCCATAACATTAGCCACCCTGGGTGTTGACACCCACCCATAACATTAGCCACCCTGGGTGTTGACACCCACCCATAACATTAGCCATCTTGCGTGTTGACACCCACCCATAACATTAGCCATCTTGGGTGTTGACACCCACCCATAACATTAGCCATCTTGGGTGTTGACACCCACCCATAACATTAGCCACCCTGGGTGTTGACACCCACCCATAACATTAGCCACCCTGGGTGTAGAGACCCACACATAACATTAGCCATCTTGGGTGTTGACACCCACCCATAACATTAGCTATCTTGGGTGTTGACACCCACCCATAACATTAGCCATCTTGGGTGTTGACACCCACCCATAACATTAGCCATCTTGGGTGTTGACACCCACCCATAACATTAGCCATCTTGGGTGTTGACACCCACCCATAACATTAGCCACCCTGGGTGTTGACACCCACCCATAACATTAGCCACCCTGGGTGTTGACACCCACCCATAACATTAGCCATCTTGGGTGTTGACACCCACCTATAACATTAGCCATCTTGGGTGTTGACACCCACCCATAACATTAGCCATCTTGGGTGTTGACACCCACCCATAACATTAGCCATCTTGGGTGTTGACACCCACCCATAACATTAGCCATCTTGGGTGTTGACACCCACCCATAACATTAGCCATCTTGGGTGTTGACACCCACCCATAACATTAGCCACCCTGGGTGTTGACACCCACCCATAACATTAGCCATATTGGGTGTTGACACCCACCCATAACATTAGCCATCTTGGGTGTTGACACCCACCCATAACATTAGCCACCCTGGGTGTTGACACCCACCCATAACATTAGCCACCCTGGGTGTTGACACCCACCCATAACATTAGCCATCTTGGGTGTTGACACCCACCTATAACATTAGCCATCTTGGATGTTGACACCTACCCATAACATTTGCCACCCTGGGTGTTGACACCCACCCATAACATTAGCCACCCTGGGTGTTGACACCCAGCCATAACATTAGCCACCCTGGGTGTTGACACCCGGTCATAACATTAGCCACCCTGGGTGTTGACACCCAGCCATGACATTAGCCACCCTGGGTGTTGACACCCAGCCATGACATTAGCCACCCTGGGTGTTGACACCCACCCATGACATTAGCCACCCTGGGTGTTGACACCCACCCATAACATTAGCCACCCTAGGTGTTGACACCCACCCATAACATTAGCCACCCTGGGTGTTGACACCCACCCATAACATTAGCCACCCTGGGTGTTGACACCCAGCCATGACATTAGCCACCCTGGGTGTTGACACCCACCCATAACATTAGCCACCCTGGGTGTTGACACCCACCATAACATTAGCCACCCTGGGTGTTGACACCCACCATAACATTAGCCACCCTGGGTGTTGACACCCACCATAACATTAGCCACCCTGGGTGTTGACACCCACCATAACATTAGCCACCCTGGGTGTTGACACCCACCATAACATTAGCCACCCTGGGTGTTGACACCCACCCATAACATTAGCCACCCTGGGTGTTGACACCCACCCATAACATTAGCCACCCTGCGTGTTGACACCCAGCCATGACATTAGCCACCCTGGGTGTTGACACCCACCCATAACATTAGCCACCCAGGGTGTTGACACCCACCCATGACATTAGCCACCCTGGGTGTTGACACCCACCCATAACATTAGCCACCCAGAGTGTTGACACCCACCCATGACATTAGCCACCCAGGGTGTTGACACCCAGCCATGACATTAGCCACCCTGGGTGTTGACACCCACCCATGACATTAGCCACCCTGGGTGTTGACACCCACCCATAACATTAGCCACCCTGGGTGTTGACACCCAGCCATGACATTAGCCACCCTGGGTGTTGACACCCAGCCATGACATTAGCCACCCTGGGTGTTGACACCCACCCATAACATTAGCCACCCTGGGTGTTGACACCCACCCATAACATTAGCCATCTTGGGTGTTGACACCCACCCATAACATTAGCCACCCTGGGTGTTGACACCCAGCCATAACATTAGCCACCCTGGGTGTTGACACCCGGTCATAACATTAGCCACCCTGGGTGTTGACACCCAGCCATGACATTAGCCACCCTGGGTGTTGACACCCAGCCATGACATTAGCCACCCTGGGTGTTGACACCCACCCATGACATTAGCCACCCTGGGTGTTGACACCCACCCATAACATTAGCCACCCTAGGTGTTGACACCCACCCATAACATTAGCCACCCTGGGTGTTGACACCCACCCATAACATTAGCCACCCTGGGTGTTGACACCCAGCCATGACATTAGCCACCCTGGGTGTTGACACCCACCCATAACATTAGCCACCCTGGGTGTTGACACCCACCATAACATTAGCCACCCTGGGTGTTGACACCCACCATAACATTAGCCACCCTGGGTGTTGACACCCACCATAACATTAGCCACCCTGGGTGTTGACACCCACCATAACATTAGCCACCCTGGGTGTTGACACCCACCATAACATTAGCCACCCTGGGTGTTGACACCCACCCATAACATTAGCCACCCTGGGTGTTGACACCCACCCATAACATTAGCCACCCTGCGTGTTGACACCCAGCCATGACATTAGCCACCCTGGGTGTTGACACCCACCCATAACATTAGCCACCCAGGGTGTTGACACCCACCCATGACATTAGCCACCCTGGGTGTTGACACCCACCCATAACATTAGCCACCCAGAGTGTTGACACCCACCCATGACATTAGCCACCCAGGGTGTTGACACCCAGCCATGACATTAGCCACCCTGGGTGTTGACACCCACCCATGACATTAGCCACCCTGGGTGTTGACACCCACCCATAACATTAGCCACCCTGGGTGTTGACACCCAGCCATGACATTAGCCACCCTGGGTGTTGACACCCAGCCATGACATTAGCCACCCTGGGTGTTGACACCCACCCATAACATTAGCCACCCTGGGTGTTGACACCCACCCATAACATTAGCCATCTTGGGTGTTGACACCCACCCATAACATTAGCCACCCTGGGTGTTGACACCCACCCATAACATTAGCCACCCTGGGTGTTGACACCCACCCATAACATTAGCCATCTTGGGTGTTGACACCCACCCATAACATTAGCCATCTTGGGTGTTGACACCCACCCATAACATTAGCCATCTTGGGTGTTGACACCCACCCATAACATTAGCCACCCTGGGTGTTGACACCCACCCATAACATTAGCCACCCTGGGTGTAGAGACCCACCCATAACATTTGCCATCTTGGGTGTTGACACCCACCCATAACATTAGCTATCTTGGGTGTTGACACCCACCCATAACATTAGCCATCTTGGGTGTTGACACCCACCCATAACATTAGCCATCTTGGGTGTTGACACCCACCCATAACATTAGCCATCTTGGGTGTTGACACCCACCCATAACATTAGCCATCTTGGGTGTTGACACCCACCCATAACATTAGCCATCTTGGGTGTTGACACCCACCCATAACATTTGCCACCCTGGGTGTTGACACCCACCCATAACATTAGCCATCTTGGGTGTTGACACCCACCCATAACATTAGCCATCTTGGGTGTTGACACCCACCCATAACATTAGCCACCCTGGGTGTTGACACCCACCCATAACATTAGCCACCCTGGGTGTTGACACCCACCCATAACATTAGCCATCTGGGGTGTTGACACCCACCTATAACATTAGCCATCTTGGGTGTTGACACCCACCCATAACATTAGCCATCTTGGGTGTTGACACCCACCCATAACATTAGCCATCTTAGGTGTTGACACCCACCCATAACATTAGCCATCTTGGGTGTTGACACCCACCCATAACATTAGCCATCTTGGGTGTTGACACCCACCCATAACATTAGCCACCCTGGGTGTTGACACCCACCAATAACATTAGCCATATTGGGTGTTGACACCCACCCATAACATTAGCCATCTTGGGTGTTGACACCCACCCATAACATTAGCCACCCTGGGTGTTGACACCCACCCATAACATTAGCCACCCTGGGTGTTGACACCCACCCATAACATTAGCCATCTTGGGTGTTGACACCCACCCATAACATTAGCCATCTTGGGTGTTGACACCCACCCATAACATTTGCCACCCTGGGTGTTGACACCCACCCATAACATTAGCCACCCTGGGTGTTGACACCCACCCATAACATTAGCCACCCTGGGTGTTGACACCCACCCATAACATTAGCCACCCTGGGTGTTGACACCCACCCATAACATTAGCCACCCTGGGTGTTGACACCCACCCATAACATTAGCCACCCTGGGTGTTGACACCCACCCATAACATTAGCCACCCTGGGTGTTGACACCCACCCATAACATTAGCCACCCTGGGTGTTGACACCCACCCATAACATTAGCCACCCTGGGTGTTGACACCCACCCATAACATTAGCCATCTTGGGTGTTGACACCCACCCATAACATTAGCCACCCTGGGTGTTGACACCCACCCATAACATTTGCCACTCTGGGTGTTGACACCCACCCATAACATTAGCCACCCTGGGTGTTGACACCCACCCATAACATTAGCCACCCTGGGTGTTGACACCCACCCATAACATTAGCCACCCTGGGTGTTGACACCCACTCATAACATTAGCCACCCTGGGTGTTGACACCCACCCATAACATTAGCCACCCTGGGTGTTGACACCCACTCATAACATTAGCCACCCTGGGTGTTGACACCCACCCATAACATTAGCCACCCTGGGTGTTGACACCCACCCATAACATTAGCCACCCTGGGTGTTGACACCCACTCATAACATTAGCCACCCTGGGTGTTGACACCCACTCATAACATTAGCCACCCTGGGTGTTGACACCCACCCATAACATTAGCCACCCTGGGTGTTGACACCCACCCATAACATTAGCCATCCTGGGTGTTGACACCCACCCATAACATTTGCCACTCTGGGTGTTGACACCCACCCATAACATTAGCCACCCTGGGTGTTGACACCCACCCATAACATTAGCCACCCTGGGTGTTGACACCCACCCATAACATTAGCCACCCTGGGTGTTGACACCCACCCATAACATTAGCCACCCTGGGTGTTGACACCCACCCATAACATTTAGCCACCCTGGGTGTTGACACCCACCCATAACATTAGCCACCCTGGGTGTTGACACCCACCCATAACATTAGCCACCCTGGGTGTTGACACCCACCCATAACATTAGCCACCCTGGGTGTTGACACCCACCCATAACATTAGCCATCTTGGGTGTTGACACCCACCCATAACATTAGCCACCCTGGGTGTTGACACCCACCCATAACATTAGCCATCTTGGGTGTTGACACCCACCCATAACATTAGCCACCCTGGGTGTTGACACCCACCCATAACATTTGCCACTCTGGGTGTTGACACCCACCCATAACATTAGCCACCCTGGGTGTTGACACCCACCCATAACATTAGCCACCCTGGGTGTTGACACCCACCCATAACATTAGCCACCCTGGGTGTTGACACCCACTCATAACATTAGCCACCCTGGGTGTTGACACCCACCCATAACATTTGCCACCCTGGGTGTTGACACCCACTCATAACATTAGCCACCCTGGGTGTTGACACCCACCCATAACATTAGCCACCCTGGGTGTTGACACCCACCCATAACATTAGCCACCCTGGGTGTTGACACCCACTCATAACATTAGCCACCCTGGGTGTTGACACCCACTCATAACATTAGCCACCCTGGGTGTTGACACCCACCCATAACATTAGCCACCCTGGGTGTTGACACCCACCCATAACATTAGCCATCTTGGGTGTTGACACCCACCCATAACATTTGCCACTCTGGGTGTTGACACCCACCCATAACATTAGCCACCCTGGGTGTTGACACCCACCCATAACATTAGCCACCCTGGGTGTTGACACCCACCCATAACATTAGCCACCCTGGGTGTTGACACCCACCCATAACATTAGCCACCCTGGGTGTTGACACCCACCCATAACATTTGCCACCCTGGGTGTTGACACCCACCCATAACATTAGCCACCCTGGGTGTTGACACCCACCCATAACATTAGCCACCCTGGGTGTTGACACCCACCCATAACATTAGCCACCCTGGGTGTTGACACCCACCCATAACATTAGCCACCCTGGGTGTTGACACCCACTCATAACATTAGCCACCCTGGGTGTTGACACCCACCCATAACATTAGCCACCCTGGGTGTTGACACCCACCCATAACATTAGCCACCCTGGGTGTTGACACCCACCCATAACATTAGCCACCCTGGGTGTTGACACCCACTCATAACATTAGCCACCCTGGGTGTTGACACCCACCCATATCATTAGCCACCCTGGGTGTTGACACCCACCCATAACATTAGCCACCCTGGGTGTTGACACCCACCACGTGGACAGGAGACTGACAGTCACAGGGACATAGGAAGAATGTCATTTAACAGGAAAATTAGGAAAATCATTCACGTATGAAACAAGGTTCCTACTAGAGCCGAGGCCAATGGCCTTAAAGGATACGTTAAGGAAATAAAAACCTCACCACTTTTTTGAAAGTATAGTCATCATGGGAGATATGATAACGGCATACAAGATCCTAGGAGCCATTGGTATATGAGACACACAAACAATGTGCGTCACTGGATAATAGAGACCAGTTACAAACATAAATAATCTGCCATAATAAAGTTCAATTTAAGAAATTAAAATGAAGAGAACAGACTTTCAATATAGATAATTAAGACGACTTAATATACAGCTTTATAATCAATATGACCAGACAGCATAACACATAAAGGCGGAGCTTAGGAGCTGACGCCTGACCCCAGGGAAGCACATGTAGGTCAGTACTCACTTGTAATAGAAGAGGCTCACAGGAGGTATTAATGACGTCACGGATCTGGGCATAGGTCCAGTGGGAGAGGTCAAGGGCACTCTCTGCCCCTCCTGACCCCGCCCCCCCGAGGTCACCCGCACACCTGTCATGTGGACACATATCTCAATATATTTTTTGTGAGAGAATTATTGTTTAATGTAATGTAAAAAAAAAATAGTGATGCAGAAGATGCAGTCTGCTCAACCTTCTCTTTCTTGCTTAATCTTTGTCTCCTGGTCGTAGAAGTCTATTAAGCCTGTGAGGCAAGATTTACCCTCCCTGAACCCATGTTGATGGGTTGTCACGAAGTCTCTTCTCTCCAAATGTGTTACTAGGCTTTTTCTCGCATCGCAATCTTCTCCATCACCTTGCATGATATACAAGTTAAGGACATTGGCCTGTTGTTCAGTGCCTCTTGTCTGTCGCCCTTTTTGTATATTAGGACCTCATTCGCCGTCTTCTATATTTCTGGTAGGTCTCCCGTCTCCAGTGACCTACTAAACACTATGGAGAGTGGCAAGCAAAGTGCCTCTGCACATTCTTATAGTACCCATACCTTGAGGTTACGATGAGGTGTTTTTGGGGCTTAGCGTCTCCGCAGCCCGGCCGTCGACCAAGTCTCCTATGGCGAGATTCCATCTGGACTAACAGCCTTTCTCACGTCCAGATCCAACAGATGCCTCTGTACCTCATCTCTGGTAATTTCGAACCCTTCCAAGGCCTACGGATTTACTGCCACCTATCCTAGCTCAAGGACTTCATCTTGTTCTGTTAGGAAGACCTCCTGGTTTCTCTTGTTGAGTTCTTCACACACCTCTTTATCATTCTCTGTGTACTTGTCCTCACTCATTTTAAGTTTCATCACCTGTTCCTTCACTGTTGTTTTCCTCCTGATATGGCTGTGGAGCAGCTTTGGTTCGGTCTTGGTTTTATTTGCTATATCATTTTCATACTGCCTCTCTGCTTCTCTTCTCACACTGACATAATCATTCCTGGCTCTCTGGCATATCTCTGCTTTTTGCTATTCTGTTAATTCTGAATATCTCCTTCTTAAAAGGAGATATCTCCTGCCTTAAAAGGCAGGGAGAATTCTGAATTCTCCCTGCCTTTTTGTTCCTTTCCTTTGCTTCCATACATGCCCTATTAAACCACGGAATCTTCTGTTGCTTCTCATTTTTTTTGTGGGAGGGGGGGGGGGAAGACCGGGATAAACCTGTTTACTGCCTCATAATTTCCTCATAATTTCCCTTTCGATACACCAGCCCCTTGTTTTCTAGTTCTTTTGGGGAGAATATTACTCCTAGTTCTACCAGGTACTCAAATATAAGTACACTGTGATTACTCATTCCCAAGGGGGCTTCCAGCTTAACTTCCCTTATATCCGACTCATTCATGGTGAATATCAGATCAAGCATAGCTGGTTCATCTTCCCCTCTCATTCTTGTCCGTCCCTTGATGTGGTCCCTTGATGTGTTGGATTTAGAAAGTTTCTTGTTGCCACGTCCAGCAGCTTAGCTCTCCATGTTTCTGGTCCTCCATGTGGGTGTATTCACATAGTTGTACTCACCTAGTAGTGCTTGCGGGGGTTGAGCTCTGGCTCTTTGGTCCTGCCTCTCAACTGGTGTACAGGTTCCTGAGCCTACTTGTCTTTATCATCACTACATTTGAAACTGTGTATGGAGTCAGCCTCCACCACATCACTGCCTAATGCATTCCATCCGTTAACTACTCTGACACTGAAAAAGTTCTTTCTAATGTCCCTGTGGCTCATTTGGGTACTTATTCTCCACCTGTGTCCCGTTGTTCGCGTACCACCCGTGTTAAATAGTTTATCCTTATCTATCCTGTAAATTCCTCTGAGAATTTTGTAGGTAGTGATCATGTCTCCCCTTACTCTTCTGTCTTCCAGTGTCGTGAGGTGCATTTCCCGCAGCCTTTCCTCGTAACTCATGCCTCTTAGTTCTGGGACTAGTCTAGTGGCATACCTCGGAACATTTTCCAGCTTCATCTTAAACTTGACAAGGTACGGGCTCCATGCAGGGGCCGCATACTCCAGGATTGGTCTTACATATGTGGTATACAAGGTTCTGAATGATTCCTTAAACAGGTTCCTGAAGGCGGTTCAGATGTTAGCAGCCTCGCGTATGCCGCTGATGTAATTCTTTTTATGTGGGCTTCAGGAGACAGGTTTTGACTGATATCACCTCCTAGATCTTTCTCTCTGTCCGCTTCATTAAGTACTTCATCTCCTGTTCTGCATCCTGTGTCTGCCCTCCTGTTTCTACTGCCTAGTTTCATTACCGTACATTTACTCGGGTTGACCTTTAGTAGCCATTTGTTGGACCATTCATTCAGTCTGTCTAGGTCATCTTGTAGCCTCCTACTATCTTCCTCTGTTTTAATCCTCCTCATAATTTTTGAAACATCAGCAAACAATGAAAGGAACGATTCTATACCCTTTGGGAGATCATTTACATATATCAGAAACAGTACAGGTCCAAGGACTGAACCCTGCGGGACTCCACTGGTGACGCCTCGCCAATCTGAGCCCTCACCACTCACAGTGACTCACTGTCTTCTGTTACTTAGGTACTCCCTTATCCAAAGGAGTATCTTCCCTTTCACAACTGCCTGCAGCTCCAACTTTTGCATTAGCCTCTTGTGTGGTACTGTCAAAGACTTTCTGGTAATTAAAAATATGAAGTCTGCCAACCCCTCTCTTTCTTGCCTGATTTTTGTTGCCTGGTCGTAGAATTCAATTAATCCTGTGAGGCAAGACTTGACATTCCTGAACCCATGTTGATGCTGTGTTACAAAGTTCTTTCGCTCCAGATGTTCCATAAGTTTTTTCGCACAATCTTCTCCATCAGCTTGCATAGTATGCAGGTTAGGGACCTGTAGTTCAGTGCCTCCTGTCTATCCCCCCTTCTTGTATATCGGGTCTACATTGGTCGTCTTCCAAATTTTTGGCAGTTCCCCTGTTACCAGTGATTTGTTATATGGTATGGAGAGTGGCAGGCACAGTGCTTCTGTTCCTTCCTTTAGTATCCAAGGAGAGATTCCATTTATCCTTTGTCGCATCCAACTCTAGCAAGAGTTCCTTACATCCCTCTGGTAATCTCAAACTCTCCTAATGGTTCCTGGTTAACTATTCCCTATCTTGAACAAAGTTATTCCCTCTCTTATCTCTGGAACTTCCCCTTGCTCTAACGTGAAGACCTCCTGGAATTTCTCATTCAGTTCTTCGAACACTTCCTTGTCGTTTGTAATGAATCTGTCTGTCCCTTTCCTAAATTTCATTACCTGTTCCTTTACTATTGTTTCATCCTGATGTGGCTATGCAGCAATTTAGGTTGAGTCTTAGCCTTGCTTGTGATCTCATTTTCGTATTGTCTTTCTGCCTCTCTTCTCATCCAGACATATTCATTCCTAGCATTCTGGTATATCTTTCTCTGCTCTCAAGGGTCCTGTTATTCCTATAGTTTCTCCATGCCCTTTTACGTTGCTGCTTAGCTAGCCTACATCTCTGATTAAACCATGGGTTTCTAATCTGCATTTCGTTGTCTTCCTTTTGGATCGGGACAAACTTGTCTGCTGCTTCCTTACACTTCTGCGTGATGTAGTCCATCATGTTTTGGTCCGTCTTTCCCCTGAGCTCTGTTTCCCATGTTATATCTATTAAGACTTTCCTTATCTCCTCATAGTTTCCCTTTCGGAATACCAGCCTTTAGTTTTCAGTTCCCCTCCTCGAATTCTTTAACCCTTCTTCAACCAGATACTCAAACGTCAGTACACTGTGGTCGCTCATTCCTACTGGAGCCTCGAAACCGATTTCCTTTATGTCTTAGTCGTTCAGAGTGTGTATTCACCTAGTTGTATTCACCTAGTTGTGCTCTGCTCTTCCGGCCCGCCACCTATCACTCAATCAACTGTTACTAACTACTAAAATTTCCCCCCCCCCCCCACACACACACACGCACACATACACACACTCAAGTGTAATAGTCAAAATATTGGAAAAAATAGTTAAAACTAAATGGGTAGAACACCTGGAGAGAAATGATATAATATCAGTCAGACAGTATGGTTTTCGATCTGGAACATCCTGTGTATCGAATTTACTCAGTTTCTATGATCGAGCAACAGAGATATTACAGGAAAGAGATGGTTGGGTTGACTGCATCTATCTGGACCTCAAAAAGGCTTTCGACAGAGTTCCACATAATTGGTTGTTCTGGAAACTGGAAAATATTGGAGGGGTGACAGGTAAGCTTCTGAAATGGATGAAAAATTTTCTGACTGATTGAAAAATGAGGGCAGTGACCAGAGGCAATGTATCGGACTGGAGAAATGTCGCAAGTGGAGTACCACAGGGTTCAGTTCTTGCACCAGTGATGTTTATTGTCTACATAAATGATCTACCAGTTGGTATACAGAATTATATGAACATGTTTGCTGATGATGCTAAGATAATAGGAAAGATAAGAAACTTAGATGATTGTCATGCCCTTCAAGATGACCTGGACAAAATAAGTATATGGAGCACCACTTGGCAAATGGAATTTAATGTTAATAAATGCCATGTTATGGAATGTGGAATAGGAGAACATGGACCTCACACAACCTATATATTATGTAAGAAATCTTTAAAGAATTCTGATAAAGAAAGAGATCTAGGGGTGGTTCTAGATAGAAAACTGTTACCTGAGGACCACATAAAGAATATTGTGCGAGGAGCCTATGCCACGCTTTCTAACTTCAGAATTGCACATAAATACATGGATGGCGATATACTAAAGAAATTGTTCATGACTTTTGTTAGGCCAAAGCTAGAATATGCAGCTGTTGTGTGGTGCCCATATCTTAAGAAGCACATCAACAAACTGGAAAAGGTGCAAAGACATGCTACTAAGTGGCTCCCAGAACTGAAGGGCAAGAGCTACGAGGAGAGGTTAGAAGCATTAAACATGCCAAAACAAGAAGACAGAAGAAAAAGAGGTGATATGATCACTACGTACAAAATAGTAACAGGAATTGATAAAATCGACAGGGAGGATTTCCTGAGACCTGGCACTTCAAGAACAAGAGGTCATAGATTTAAACTAGCTAAACACAGATGCCGAAGAAATATAAGAAAATTCACCTTCGCAAATAGAGTGGTAGACGGTTGGAACAAGTTAAGTGAGAAGGTGGTGGAGGCCAAGACCGTCAGTAGTTTCAAAGCGTTATATGACAAAGAGTGCTGGGAAGACGGGACACCACGAGCGTAGCTCTCATCCTGTAACTACACTTAGGTAATTACACACACACACACACACACACACACACAGGAAGCAGCCTTAACAGCTGTCCAACTCCCAGGTACCTATTTTCTGATAGGTAACAGGGGCATCAGAGTGAAAGAAACTCTGCCCATTGTTCCTCGCCTGCGCCGGGAATCGAACCCGGGCCAAAGGATTAATAGTCCCAGCACGATGTCCACTCAGCTACCAGCGCTCTGTGTGTGTGTGTGTACTCACCTATTTGCACTCACCTATTTGTGTCTGCAGGATCGAGCATTGTCTCTTGGATCCCGCCTTTTGAGCCATCGGTTGTTTACTGCAATGACTCCAGTCCTATTTCCCTATCATACCTAGTTTTAAAATTATGAATAGAATTTGCTTTCACAACCTGTTCCTGAAGTGCATTCCATTTTCCCACTACTCTCACGCTTAAAGAAAACTTCCTAACATCTCTGTGACTCATCTGAGTTTCCAGCTTCCACCCATGTCCCCTCGTTCTGTTACTTTTCCGTGTGAATATTTCGCCTATGTCCACTCTGTCAATTCCCCTGAGTATTTTATACGTTCCTATCATATCCCCCCTCTCCTATCTCTGTTCTAGTGTCGTAGGGCTCAGTTTCTTCAGGCGATCTTCATACCCCCATCCCTCGTAACGCTGGGACGAGTCTCGTTGCAAACTTCTGAACCCTTTCCAGTTTCCTTATGTGTTTCTTCAGATGGGGACTCCATGATAAGACTGGCCTCACGTAGGCAGTGTAAAGCGCCCTGAATGCCTCCTTACTTAGGTTTCTGAATGATGTTCTAACTTTTGCCAGAGTAGAGTACGTTGCTGTCGTTATCCTATTTATATGTGCCTCAGGAGATAGATTAGGTGTTACGTCCACGCCCAGGTCTCTTTCTCGAATCCTTACAGATAGGTAGTTCGCCTTCATTGTGTACTGTCCCTTTGGTCTCCTATCACCTGATCCTATTTTCCATAACTTTACATTTACTCGTGTTGAACTCCAGTTGCCATTTCTCTGACCATCTCTGCAACCTGTCCAGGTCCTCTTGCAGGATCCTCCAATCCTCATCTGTCACAACTCTTCTCATTAACTTTGCGTCATCCGCGAACATCGAGAAGTAGGACTCTACGCCTGTAAACATGTCGTTAACATACATTAGAAACAGAATTGGTTTCAGCACCGATCCTTGAGGTACTCCACTCGATACTGTTCGCCTGTCCGACTTCTTGCCCCTTACCGTAACTCTCTGGCGCCTTTCTCTTAGGTAGTGCCTTATCCATTCTAGGGCCTTTCCTCCCACTCCCCGCCTGCCTCTCGAGTTTGAATAGCAGCCGTGCGGTACTGTATCAAAGGCTTTCTGGCAGTCCAGAAATATGCAATCTGCCCAACCTTCTGTGTCCTGTCTTATCCTCGTTATTTTATCATAGAATTCCAAAAGGTTTGTTAGGGAAGATTTCCCTTTCCAGAACCCATGTTGATGTTTGTTTACAAACCTAACGTTCTCCAGGTGTGCAACCAGTCTTAGCCTAATTATTCTTTCAAGTATTTTACATGGGATAATTGTCAGTGATACAGGACTATAGTTAAGTGCCTCCTCCCTATCACCTTTCTTGAAAATCAGTGCAACATTTTCCCTCTTCCAGCAATTGAGCAATTCTCCCGACATAAGTAATTCATTAAAGATCATTGCCAGAGGAACACTGAGGGCCTGCGCTGCCTCTTTTAGTATCCACGGTGCTACTGTGTCTGGTCCAACCGCTTTAGTTGCATCCAGTGTTGTCAACTGTTTCATTACCTCCTCTGTTGTCACCTCTATGTCTGATAGTTTCGCTTCTAGGGTAATCTCTTCTAACAATGAGCTGCTAAGGTTCGGTTGTGAACACTCCATATAAACTGGCATTCAGTGCCTCGCAGATTTCCTTGTCACTTTCAGTATATGCCCCCCTATGTTTTCCTTAGTCGTGTCACTTGGTCGTTCACCGACATTTTTCTTCTTATATGGCTGTGTAGTAATTTAAGTTGCTTTTTCGCTTTAATCGCAATATCGCTCTCATAATTTCTTTCCGATGCTCTTCTTATGTTAATGTAATCGTTCCTAGGTCTGTTGTATCTGATCCTGTTGTCCTCTGTTCTTTGTCTTCTGTACTTCCTCCACTCCCGCCTGCTGTTCGTTTTTGCTTCCTGACACTGTCTATTAAGCCATGGGTTATTATATTCCTTCTTATTTTTTTGCTTTACTGTTGATATAAATCTCTTTTCGGCCTCCTGGCATTTCCGTATGACCAGGTCCATCATATCTTGGACTGTTTTTCCTCTAATTTCTTCCTCCCACTGCACTTCTCCCAGATAGTCCCTTATCCTCTTGTAGTCCCCTTTCCTGTAGTCAACTCTCCTTTCCCAGACCTCTTGTCCCTTGGTCACAACTTTGAATTCTATCATGTAATCAAAGGCTATAGGTTATCTTGAGGTTATCTTGAGATGATTTCGGGGCTTTAGTGTCCCCGCGGCCCGGTCCTCGACCAGGCCTCCACCCCCAGGAAGCAGCCCGTGACAGCTGACTAACTCCCAGGTACCTATTTACTGCTAGGTAACAGGGGCATTCAGGGTGAAAGAAACTTTGCCCATTTGTTTCTGCCTCGTGCGGGAATCGAACCCGCGCCACAGAATTACGAGTCCTGCACGCTATCCACCAGGCTACGAGGCCCCTACCCAGGCTACGAGGCCCCTATAATGGATACTAGGATACAATGGTCCTGGGCTAGGATACAATGGTCACTGGCCCCCTAGAGGTATTTCATGTTCCAAATTACAAGAGTTGTTACATTCTTGTACAGCCACTAGTACGCGTAGCGTTTCGGGCAAGTCCTTAATCCTATGGTCCCTGGAATACGATCCCCTGCCGCGAAGAATCGTTTTTTCATCCAAGTACACATTTTACTGTTGCGTTAAACAGAGGCTACAGTTAAGGATTTGCGCCCAGTAAATCCTCCCCGGCCAGGATACGAACCCATGACATAGCGCTCGCGGAACGCCAGGCGAGTGTCTTACCACTACACCACGGAGACTGCAATGATTGCAGTCTTTCTTTCTTGTGTCTCTTTCCCTTGTGTCTTCCTTAACATGTTGTGTTAGGAGATTCCTGTCTATAACATCTACTAACTTTCCTTCCCACGTTTCGTCCCCTCCATGGGGATTCCTTGATTCCCAATTTATCTCTCCATGATTTAGGTCCACCATGACCAGCAGTTTCGCTCTTATTCTGTGAGCCAATGTTGCTGCCTTCTGAAGTTCATTTATGCATGCCTTGTTGTTGTCATCATACTCCTGCCTGGGTCTTCTACTGTTTGGTGGGGGATTGTAGATTACTAAGATCACAATCTTCTTCACATCTGCTGTCAGAGTTCCATGTATGGAGCTTGTGCTCTCATTGGTGCCCCGATTTCTCAGGTCTTCAAACTTCCATTTCCGCTATATTAGGAGTACCACTCCCCCTCCCTGTCTCTGTGTCCTCTCTTTTCGTATCACCTGGTACCCCTCTAGAAAGATTGCTTCTGAGATCATGCCATTTATTTTAGTTTCCACTATTGCAACTATGTCAGGATCTACCTCACTAACTCTTTCTTTTATCTCTTCTGCTTTATTAGATACCTCATCACCATTGGTGTACCAAACCTTGAGACTCTTTTTGGAAACTCTGGTACCAGAATGCACCATTTCTCTGGGATCTGGGGGGATCTGGGGGGTGTCTGGGGGGGTGAATGGGGGCTGGGGGATCCAGGGGGGTGTCTAGTGGGTGAATGGGGTCTGGATGGGGTGCGTGGTGGGCGAATGGGGTCTGAGTATCTAGGAAGGTAGGTAGGAAGGTCTGGGGGTAGTAAGGCCTGGGTAGGTAGGTCTGGAGTAGGAAGGGCACGCTTGGTCTGAAAATTAGGGAAGGTCTGAGAGGCAAAAGGGGGGATTGAGAGGTAGCATGAGGCTGAGAGTCAGATAGAGGTTGAGAGATCAGGGGGGGAGGGGAGAAGGATAGAGAGGTGGGGTGGGGGGAAAGAGGAGAGAATGGAGCATGGATAGTGAGTGTGGGAGAGAGGCTTTATTAATCATGGGGAACTCAGAAGTAGATGTGGGCATTGGGGCAGAATGGGGGAAGAGGGAAATGAAGGAAGAGGTGGTGGGGGCGGTCCCCCATCCCCCACGGGGGAATCCATGTGACCCCCTCTCAAGGGGAAGGGGTCACATGGAAGAAGGGGGGGCAGAGGAGGGGTGAGGGGTGGCCGGGGTTTGGGGGTTGAGGGGATGAGGGGGTCCTTGGAATGTGGGATGAAGCAGATGGGTTTGAATGCAATAGGGTCAGAGGGGACAGGGGAGTTGTTGGGGAGATAAGCAGGGGCGAGGGATGGGACGGCTAATTTGGGGAGGGTGTGACCTGGGAAGCAGGTGTGGGTTGGTTAGCAGTTAACACGGGTCGGGTGGGTAACTACGCTTGAATGGGAAGAGTTGTGTCGTGTAGGTCGGCTCGCTCTCTGGGCTATCTTTTCATCTTTTGTCATGTATCTGTCAATATACAAGTTGTAATAGTTTTCGCTACCTCTGAGTAAATGTTTGTGTTGCAGTATGTAATCCACTGCCTCTTCGTTAGTGAACTGTACCAGGACAGGTCGTTTCTTGGTACAGTTGTAAGGCCCAATGCGGTGGATTTCCACCTCATTCCCTGCCATCTTGGCTCTAATATATCTCAAGATCCCCTGTAACTCAAAATCTTATATCTCCATCCTTTCCTGCCTCGTTGATGCCTTGGCTTCAAGTAATCCATGTAGTATGACTCTGTGTGTGTGTGTGTGTGTGTGTGTGTGTGTGTGTGTGTGTGTGTGTGTGTGTGTGTGTGTGTGTGTGTGTGTGTGTGTGTGTGTACTCACCTAGTTGTGATTGCGAGGGTTGAGCTCTGGCTCTTTGGTCCCGCCTCTCAACTGTCAATCATCAGGTGTACAGGTTCCTGAGCCTATACACCTGTTGATTGACAGATGAGAGGTGGGACCAAAGAGCCAGAGCTCAACCCCCGCAAGCACAACTAGGTGAGTACAACTAGGTGAGTACACACACACACACACAGTCATTCTACATGGATTACTCGAAGTCAAGGCATCATCGACACTAATATGTGTGTGTGTGTGTGTGTGTGTGTGTGTGTGTGTGTGTGTGTGTGTGTGTGTGTGTGTGTGTGTGTGTGTGTGTGTGTGTGTGTGTGTGTGTGTGTGTGTTTCAAAGACATGACAATATTTTGCTTAAACCGATATTAATAAAAAGGAACAAAACTCATTCATCTATATAACCACCAGACAACACTAATATTTTAAATATGTGACCATATATGGTTTCATGTTTGGCCATAAATAAATGTAATAATAATAATAATAATAATAATAATAATAATAATAATAATAATAATAATAATAATAATAATAATAATAATAATAATAATGTTAAAGCACTTGAAACCTGTCAGTGTGGGAAGTGAGGACTTGACTGTTGTTGAAGTCTTGAATGGTCACCCCAGCCAGCATCAGGGCCAGTTTCAGGTCCTTTTCCTCCTGTTGTTGTCTTCTGTGCTCCTCCTGCCTCTGCTCTGCCTCCTGCTGCTGCTGCTGCTCCTGCTGCCTCTGCTTCTCCTGCTGTATTTTCGACCTCTCCTGCTGCTGCTGCTGTTCTATCCACTCAAATTCCTCGCCCTGGGGAAGTGAGCGCCGGTCAAGCAAAGAGCTAACTATCAGAAGATGAAATGCTCAGCGGAAAACCTCGCAGGCAAAGAGGTTGGAAGATCAGATGAGACGATAAATGATGCTGGAAGAGACGAGAGATGATGCTGGAAGTGACGAGAGATGATGCTGGAAGACGAGAGATGCTGGAAGTGATCAGAGATGATGCTGGATGAGACGAGAGATGATGCTGGAAGACGAGAGATGCTGGAAGAGATGAGAGATGATGCTGGATGAGACGAGAGATGATGCTGGAAGACGAGAGATGCTGGAAGGGATGAGAGATGATGCTGGAAGTGATGAGAGATGATGCTGGATGAGACGAGAGATGATGTTGGAAGTGATGACAGATGCAGCTGAATGAGACGAGGGATGATGCTGGAAGTGACGAGAGATGATGCTGGAAGACGAGTGATCATGGAAGAGATGAGAGATGATGCTGGATGAGACGAGAGATGATGCTGGAAGACGATAGATGCTGGAAGAGATGAGAGATGATGCTGGAAGTGATGAGAGATGTTGCTGGAAGTGATGAGAGATGATGCTGGAAGTGACGAGAGATGATGCTGGAAGTGATGACAGATGCCGCTGAATGAGACGAGGGATGATGCTGGGCAAGAGAGAAATATTTTGCAGGGAGATAGAGGGAGAGAAGAGAGAAACGCCATATGACGCTGCTATACAAGTATATGAGAGACGAGAGACAATGCTATTAGCGATATGCAAAAGTGAGAGAAACCAGAAATTATTCTTAGAGAGACGGGGAAAAAATTGCAAGAGAAGATGCTTTTAGACAAGTAGGTGATATAGAGGTGAGAGATCACCCCCATAGAGATGGGTGGGTGAGGAAGATGAGAAATGATGCTGTTAATATTGAGGTGAGGTACCGCGAGAGTCGTGATCGGAGAGGGAGAGGGAGAGAGAGGAGTAGAGGGGCACCAACCCACCTTCAGTAGAGGTGTGAGGTGATGGGCCGTACAGGTAGCTCTGGCAGGCACCTCACAGGTCCTGCACCACATGTCCACCAGACACCCTACTAACGGCGGCGCTGAAGGCTGGACACTCACAGAGTTCTCCTCCACACCTGCAGGGGGCAGACCGCCCGCCCCCCTGCCCCCCACCGCTGAAGGAGGCACAGCAGAAGTGTGACAGAGCACTTCACTACCGCAGGAAGGTGACGTGTCGAAGAGATTGGGGTATAACCGCCCTGGAGCGTGTGTAAGTTGACCAGGTTGTGATGGTTTTTGTGGGGCAGGGTTCTTGGGGCTGCGGAGGATCACCAGTCTGGTGTGGTAGCGTGGGGGCTGAGTGGGGGGACACGGCGGTGGTGTGGGTGGTGGTGGGGGCGGCTTCTTACGTATTTGTTGAAATTCTTCCTTTCTTAGTTGCCTCAGTCGCTCCTTCTGTTGCACCCTATGCTGCCTGATCAGCTCCTTCTGCCGCTGCTTCTGCTGCCTGTATTCCTCCTTCTGCTGCCTGTGTTCCTGCTTCTGCTGTCTGTGTTCCTCCTTCTGCTGTCTGTGTTCCTCCTTCCGCAGAAGTTTCTGCTGCCTCTGCTCGTGCTTCTGCTGTTGATGGGTAAGTGGTCCTGGGGTAAGTGGTTCTGGGGTAAGTGGTCCTGGGGTAAGTGGGGGTTGAGGTAGCGGCCGCTGCGTCTCGCCCTTGTGGACCGCCTTCAGCCTCACCAGGTCTCTGAGGTGAGCCAGCACGTACCTGTATGACCAGCCAGAGTATATGATAACAATATAAGAATAAAGGCAACTGCAGAAGGCTTATTGGCCCATACGAGGCAGCTACTATTTACAACCAATCAATAAGTCAGGTGCTGTCACAGTGAGAGGTTGTGTTAGCTGGAGCTCTGGAGTAACATTATTATTGCAATAATGGAAGGATTAGTTAATGATTTGGTGAGTTTGGTTGGAGCTCTGAGAGCAGAGATGGATTCCCTGCGGGAGGAGGTACGACGGCTGAGACTTCGAGAGGAAACGAAGGAGGAGACCAGTGTTGACGAGACCTCATCGTGGAGAGTAGTGAAAGACAGGGGTCTTAAGAAGACCTTGACAAGGCCGCCTACAGACGCCCTAAGGACGGCAAATTCATTTGCCGTGTTGGAGGACGAGTGCTGTAGTGCGCCTGCAGCGAGAAAATCAGCGAGGAACGGCAGAGCTCAGGCCCCTCAGGCTGCTCAGAAAGTTAGGGCGGTACCGAAGCGAATTTTGGTTGTGGGAGATTCCCAGGTGAGGTATTTAGACAGAACGTTTTGTGCCAGAGATAGGGGGAACAGATTAAGGGTTTGCTATCCGGGAGATGGAATTGGTGATATTGTTGAAAACATGAATGATATTATGACGGGAAATGGGAACAAACCCATTATTTGTATTAGTGCAGGGGGTAATGATGTTGGGCGAGTTAGGAGTGAGGAACTAATACAGAGATTCAGGACAGCCATTGAATTAGTTAGGAGCAAGGAAGGAATCCCGATCATATGTGGC
Organism: Procambarus clarkii; assembly: GCF_040958095.1. Classification (NCBI taxonomy): domain Eukaryota; kingdom Metazoa; phylum Arthropoda; class Malacostraca; order Decapoda; family Cambaridae; genus Procambarus; species Procambarus clarkii. The sequence goes on along the minus strand of NC_091180.1, from coordinate 10,785,240 downwards.
ATTCTTCCAAGAAAGGGAGTGGGAAATGAATGGATGTCGAGGGCACTTGGTGTCAATTGCCGGCTGGAAAAATATTGCAAATCAAATGCAATATCTTTCATAGACAACTGGGAACGCTTCTATGGAAGAAATGAAATGTATGCTCGTGATGGGGTGCATCTATCGAGGACTGGGGTTGTTGCTGTTGTGAACTCGTTGGAACCAGTGGTTAGAGGTGTTTGTTTGGGTTTAAACTGTTAGTAGATAGTGGTATGGGAATTGATTTGGAGGAAGGAGGTAATAAAAGTATGTGTTCGTGGGAGAAAAGAATTGGCAAAATGATCAGGGGAAAGAAAAGGGCCTCAAAATAACAATTCACTTAGGATATATTACACTAACAGTAGAAGTCTAAGAAATAAAATTAATGAATTAAATGCTCTTGTCTGCACATAAAAAATAGATATTATTGCACTTACCGAAACGTGGATGAATGTAGAAAATAGAGAACTATTAGCTGAATATCAGATAAATGGATTTAAACTATTTCACACAGATAGATATATTAGACGAGGAGGGGGAGTAGCCATATATGTTAGGGACAATTTGAAATGTAGTCTCAAAGAGGGAATCAAAACTGAGCCACACACAAAAACTATTTGGATAGAATTAAACGAAAAAGCAAATAATATTATAATAGGAGTTATATATAGGCCACCAAATTTAGACAGAATGGAAGCAAAGCATCTATGGAATGAAATATCTAGAGCATCTAGATCTAACAGTATTTATGTCATGGGTGACTTTAATTTTAGTGGAATAAACTGGGTGAACAAAACAGGGAATAGTGAAGCAGAAGATTTTCTAGAATTAATTGACGATTGCTTTCTTACGCAACACATTAAGGAACCAACGCGGGAAAATAATATTTTAGATTTAGTGTTAACTAACAGGGAAACACAAATTAATGACATCGAAATAGGGAGTGAGCTAGGGAACAGTGATCACAAAGTAATCAGATTTAGCATAGAATGGAATAGACCTGTAGGAGAAAATTCTGTTAAAGTGCCAGATTTTCGAAAAGCTGATTTTAATAGCCTAAGAAATGTTTTGGGTCAAATAGATTGGAAAGTCTTGGGTATGGGGTATGGGAACCCAGCGACAGGTGACATAAAAGGGGATTTCGATGTGGATTTAATATATAACTTATTTAAGAATATTCTAAACAAAGCACAGGAACGTAGTATACCATACAAATTGAATAGATCGAATACTAATGACCCAAAGTGGATAACAAATATTTAAAGAACCTTATAGGTAAAAAGAGAGCTTGGTACAAAAGGATTAAGAATGGGGAAGTCAGGTTAGAACAGGAATTCATACAACTGGTTAGAATTGTTAAAAAAGAGATTAGGAAAGCAAAAAGAAACTATGAAGTTCGCATAGCAGAGCAAGCAAAGTCAAATCCTAAAGGGTTTTTTCAGTTATATCGAACTAAGACTAGGGAAAGGATAGGTCCATTAAAATCTGAGACAGGTCAAATAACGGATAATGACAAAGAGATGAGTAGTATTTTTAACAAATATTTTATATCTGTATTTACTAAAGAAGAACTTAACAATATGCCTTCAGCCGAACAAGTCTATGTGGGTGGGGACGAGGACAGGTTGACGTGTTTAGCAGTTACCAGGGAGGATGTTCTTAAACAAATAGTAAAACTCAAACCAAGCAAATCCCCAGGGCCAGATGAAGTGTTTGCCAGGGTGCTTAAAGAATGCAAAGAGGAGCTTTCCGAGCCACTGTCTACCATATTTAATAAATCAATAGAGTCAGGCAGAGTGCCAGAGTCATGGAAGGTAGCTAATGTGGTACCAATTTTTAAGAAAGGAGATAGATCACTTGCGTCAAACTATCGGCCAATTAGCCTAACGTCTATTGTGGGAAAGTTACTCGAATCAATAATTGCAAATACAATTCGTCTCCATCTTGAAAAACATAAATTAATAAATGAGTTGCAACATGGTTTTACAAATGGCCGTTCATGTTTAACAAATTTGCTAACTTTTTATTCCAGCATAGTTGAGGCAGTTGATAGTGGTAAGGATTGTAATGTTGTGTACCTTGACTTTAGCAAAGCTTTTGATACAGTGCCACATGAAAGACTAATTAAAAAAATAGAAGCTCATGGTATTGGGGGTGCTATATTAACTTGGATTAGGGCATGGCTATTCCAAAGGAAACAGAGAGTTAGTATAAATGGGGTTAAGTCAGAGTGGGATAATGTTGTTAGTGGAGTACCTCAGGGCTCTGTCCTGGGACCTCTGTTGTTTATAATATATATAAATGATTTAGATTCAGGTTTGAGTAGCAACATTTGCAAATTTGCCGATGATACGAAAATCGGTAGGGAAATTAATTCGGAGGAGGACTCACTATCACTTCAAGTTGATCTAGATAGGGTTTTGAAATGGTCAAAGGATTGGCAGATGCAGTTTAATGCTGATAAATGTAAAGTTCTGAGGCTAGGTAATGATGATGGAGTTACAAGATACGAGCTAGATGGTGTTGAGATTGCGAAGTCGGATTGCGAAAGGGATCTGGGAGTTATGATTAGTAAGAATTTAAAACAAAAGGATCAATGCATAAATGTTCGTAATAAGGCAAATCGGACACTTGGATTTATTAATCGCAGCGTTAGTAACAAGACACCTGGTGTGGTTCTCAAGCTATATCTTGCTCTAGTTAGGCCCCCTTTAGATTATGCAGTTCAGTTTTGGTCGCCATATTATAGAATGGATATAAATTCACTTGAACGTGTCCAGCGTAGGATGACCAAGTTAATTCCCCAAATTAGAAATCTTTCATATGAAGAAAGATTAACAAAGCTTAAGTTGCATTCACTGGAAAGGCGAAGAGTTAGGGGTGACATGATAGAGGTTTACAAGTGGGTGAATGGACATAACAAAGGGGATATTAATAGGGTATTAAAAGTATCAACACAAGACAAAACACGAAACAATGGGTATAAATTGGATAAGTTTAGATTTAGGAAAGATTTGGGTAAATACTGGTTCAGTAACAGGGTTGTTGATTTGTGGAACCAATTACCGCGTAAGGTGCTGGAGGTGGGGTCCCTCGATTGTTTCAAGCGCGGGTTGGACAAGTATATGAGTGGGATTGGGTGGTTATAAATAGGAGCTGCCTCGTATGGGTCAATAGGCCTTCTGTAGTTGCCTTTGTTCTTATGTTCTTATGTAATACTTTTAATACCCTATTAATATCGCCTTTGTTATGACCATTCATCCACTTGTGCACCTCTATCATATCACCCATAATTCTTCGCCTTTATAAAGAATGTAATTTAAGCTTTTTCAATCTTACTTCATATGACAGGTTTCTAATTTGCGGGATTAACTTTGTCATCCTACCCTGGAAGCGTTCTAGTGAATTTATATTTATTCTATAGTACGGCGACCAAAACTGAACTGCATAATCTAAATGGGGCCTAACCAGAGCAAGATATAGCTAAAAAACAACACCAGTGTCTTGTTACTAACGCTTCGATTAATAAATACCAGTGTCCTATTTGCCTTATTACGAACATTTTTTTTATTGAGTTTTTGGTTTTAAATTCTTATTGTTCATAACTCCCAGATCAGTTTCACAATCTGACTTCGCAATCTCAACACCATCTAGCTCGTATCTTGTAACTCTGTCATCATTACGTTACATGGATGAATGTAGAAAATAGAGAACTATTAGCTGAATATCAAATAAATGAATTTAAACTATTTCACACAGACAGATATATTAGATGAGGGGGAGTAGCCATATATGTTAGGGAAAATCTGAAACGTAGTCTCAAAGAGGAAATCAAAACAAAGCCACACAGAGAAACTATTTGGCTAGAGTTAAACGAAAAAGAAAATAATTTTATAATATGAGTTATATACAGGCTACCAAACTTAGAATGGAAGCAAAGCATCTATGGGATGAAATATCTAGAGCATCTAGGTCTAGCAGTATTTGCGTCATGGATGACTAATTTTAGTGGAATAAACTGGTTTAACAGAACAAGAATAATGAAGCAGAAGATTTTCTAAAATTAAGTGACGATTGCTTTTTTACGCAACACATTAAAGAACCAGCGCGGGAAAATAATATTTTAGACTTAGTATTAACTAACAGGAAACACAAATTAATGACATCGAAATAGGGAGTGAGCTAGGGAACAGTGATCACAAAGAAATCAGATTTAGTATAGAATGAAATAGATTTGTAGGGGAAAATTCAGTTAAAGTGCCAGATTTTTGAAAAGCTGATTTTAATAACCTAAGAATATTTTTGGGTGAAATAGATTGGAAAGTCTTGGGCACGGGGGTGGGGCGGTCTTGGAATGAGATGGGAACCCAGCGATGGGTGATGTTGAAAGGGATTTCGATGTGGATTCAAAATAAAACTTATTTCAAAATATACTAAGCAAAGTACAAGAACGTAGTATACCATAGAAATTGAATAGATCGAATACTAATGACCCAAAATGGATAACAAACGATCAGAAGAACCTTATAGGTAAAAAGACATCGTACTACAAAAGGATAAACAATGGGAAGTCAGTTTAGAACAAGAATTCGTCCAGCTGGTTAGATATGGTAAGAAAGAGATAAGGAGGGCAAAAAGACACTATGAAGTTCGCATAGCAGGGCAAGCGAAGGCAAATCTTAAAGTTTTTTGCAGTTGTACCGAACAAAAATTAGGGAAAAGATAGCTCCATTAAAAACAGGAACAGGTCAGATAACTAATAACGACGAAGAGATGAGTGGTATTTTTAATGAATATTTTAATCTCTGTATTTACTAAAGAAGAACTTAACTCTATGCCTTCAGCCGAACAAGTCTATGTGGGTGTGAGTGGATGGTCTCTCAAGATTATCCCACAGCTGACATGAGCACAGTCCACCGATCTCATGCATAAGCCCTATCTCTGCTAACCCTGGATTGTAAATTGTCATGTTGGGTATCTCCAGGATGCCCATTTAACCAGGAATACGTTTATAATACGGAGGCCGCCGTATGTCCAGGCAAGGAATAGATACAGGGAAGTTAAGCATCCATGCCACAGGGTCAGAAAGTACATTGGCTGGTGTGAAGCGTGAGAGAGAGAGGGGACGCCAGCGAAGCAACAGATCTGACCTCTGGGGTCAGCCTCAACCAGCGCGATGGAGAATAACAACTGTGACGTGTTCATGACGTCACCTCTGCTACTGATCATGGATCGATCATTATGATTGGTTCCCGCTCTTTTGCTGAAACGCCATTGGTCAACTGTAATCCCTTGTGTGTGTCCCACGAGAACCCTGCATTCTCATGCAAGGGCATTCACGTGAGGAAGCCAGTACATAGAGGACGTGTCCTGTTCTGTCTATCGGCCAATAGACTGAATTGTTACATTCTTGTACAGCCACTAGTACGCGTAGCGTTTCGGGCACGTCCTTAATCCTATGGTCCCTGGAATACGATCCCCTGCCGCGAAGAATCGTTTTTTCATCCAAGTACACATTTTACTGTTGCGTTAAACAGAGGCTACAGTTAAGGAATACGAACCCATGACATAGCGCTCGCGGAACGCCAGGCGAGTGTCTTACCACTACACCACGGAGACTGTTATTGTTTAGAAGCCTAGTGACAAATCACCAGAGCGAAACAGACTGGTATCAGGTAACCCCTGGTGACAAATTGAGATCGTTGTGAGTGACCTAGAGTGAACTAAGGAGTGCCGCTGCCTAAGTAACCTGGATGTGACTTTACCACAGTGTACCCGCATGGTACCATATAACCTGCAGCCGCCACTGTCCAGAGCATGTAGCAGCCTCAAGCCGTCCCCGCCCTGCCTCACTGTACCACGTGACGTCACCACCTTACTCACCGCCAGTGCCACCAAGTGTGTGCGTATGTCTGTTAGACATACAGCGCGCCCTCCTGCGAGTACCCTCCGTGTCAAGTACAGTTTGTGGGAAAGCCTGTCGCCGAGCACAACCAGCTGTCAGGCCACCTACGAGTTCTTGCATAAATGTGCCTGAGTGAGTGAGTGAATAAGAGAGGTAGCCTACCTGTAAGTACAAGAACTGTGCTGATCTGAGGAATCAACCCCAGTTCTCACCTTCTCATACCTGACACAGGTTTAGGTGGAGACCAAGACACCCGACGGTGTATGCGTGTTTATCTGTGTGGTATCACATTACACTCGTCTGTGAATGTGAGCTTCACATACACCACACATTTAGTTATTGTGTGATATTATTATTGTGCATGTTATTGCCTGTCCCATTGACAGTGCCATTGTAATTTATTGCGCATCATCATTACCCGAGTATCCGGTTGGAACTCTTGTGATCCCTTTGCACACAGGCAGTTAGGTTTGCTGTGTTAATGATTGGCTGTCAATTGTGTTAAGTTAGGTGTTTCTCCACGAGTGGATCCGAATCGATTAGCCAGACGTCAAGAGTCTCGCTAATACAACCATAGCCTTTCTGACGCCAATCTAAAGTAAATCAAGCACCCTTTGTATTAGTGGTTAAGTTAGTAAATAAACTACTGTTAAGCTTTATGCGGTGTTTCCGTTGAACTACTTCTGAATACTGCCAACTATTTACTTAAGCCTTCAGCTCCAGGTGTCTTCAACACCGAGCTGCCTATATTCACTAAACTATAAATGTGATGAGGACCCTAGGAGTCCCTTAAAGTGTTAAATTATTGAAGAGATTCCAACGATCAACGTGGAGCAGGACCAGGTGAGGCTAGTCTGAGAAGAGACCCTCAAGGACTCTAACTCGACCTTGCTCCCAGGCCCTGTACAGTTGCTCTCGTATTTTCTCTGCTGATTCCGACAGTTTCGTGAAGCGTCTGCCACATGTACATTGGCGACGTACGCATTGCAGTCGGGAAAGCAAAATAGAAAACCCCCACAGTGGGTGGGGACGAGGACAGGTTGACTAGTTTAGCAGTTACCATGGAGGATGTTATTAAACAAATAGTGAAACTCAAGCGAAACAAATCCCCAGGACCAGACGAAGTGTTTGCCAATGTGCTTAAGGAATGCAATGAAGAGCTTTGCGAGCCATTATCTACTATATTTAATAAATCATTAGTCAGGCGGGTTTCCAGAGTCATGCAAGGTTGCTAATGTTGTCACCAATTTTTAAGAAATGAGATAGTTCACTTACGACAAACTATCGGCCAATTAGCCTAACGTCTATTGTGGGAATGTTACTTGAATCGATAATTGCAAATGTCATTCGTATTCATCTTGACAAACATCTATATAAATAAAAATGAAATGTTCGTTTGTTCAAAATCGCTAATCTCCAAAAGTTCTTCACCGATTGATTTGAAATTTTCACACAATGTTTCATTCGCATCTGGCCAGTTTTATATATACATACTATATAGATGTCACGTCTGTGACATCTGTACCATCAATGTTTCCGATTGCATTGACTAATTTTATTTTTATAGATTTCGATTTATTTATTTATTTATTTATTTATTTTTTTTGAGATATATACAAGAGTTGTTACATTCTTGTAGAGCCACTAGTACGCGTAGTGTTTCGGGCAGGTCCCTGGAATACGATCCCCGCCGCGAAGAATCGTTTCATTCTTCTTAAAAAAAATTATTTTTTATTGTTTTATTTTGTGTGACATTGTGTTGGAATTGAGCTGTGTTGTTTACCATACCGTTCATTTCGTAAGTATAAGTATAGATGCCACACCTGTGACAGGTAAAACTATGTTTTTCTCGACAAACAGCGCCATCTGTTGCATGTAAGAGAAACACACATGCTATACTAAATATGTTACAATTTCATTTCAATGTTCCTGATTGCATTGATAAATTGATTTTCATAGATTTTGACTTATTTTCATTTTGATTTAATTATTTTGTGTGAATTGCATGGGTATAGTTTATTTTTTTTATTTTTTCATATTTTCATTTCATTTTTTAACTTTTTTTCTTATATTTCAGTGATGGGAACATCAGATCACTTGATATTCCCAATTTTCTGATGGGAACATCAGACCATTTGGGAAGGAATGGGACGAGGGAGTGGGGAATGGTGGGGAGGACGAGGGGACGGAAGTGAGAGATGGTGGGGAGGACGAGGGGACAAGGGAGGGGGTAATGGTGGGGAAGGACGAGGGGACGGGGGAGTTTCGAATGGTGGGGACGAGAGGATGGGGGAATGGAGAATGGTGGGAAGGAAGAAGGGATAGTGGAGTGGGGAATGGTTGGGAGGACTGAGGGACAGGGAAGGTTGGACTGAAGGGACAGGGAAAGACTCACTATTTGGCATATTACGAACATTTATATAATGATTTTTTGGCTTTAAATTCCTTCTAATCATAACTCCCAGATCTCATTTACAATCTGACGTCGCAATCTCAACACCATCTAGCTCGTATCTTGTAACTCTTATCATCAATACCTAACCTCAAAACCTTACATTTGTCAGCATTAAACTGTATCTGCCAATCTTATGACCATTTCAAAACCCTATTTAGATCGTCTTGAAGTCATTGTGAGTCTTTTTCTGTGTTAATTTCCCTCCCGATTTTTGTATCATCGGCAAATTTGTAAATATTGCTGCTCAAACCTGAATCTAAATCCTTTATATATATTATGAACTAGCAGTACCCGGCCACAGCAACCTTCCCTGTCCCCCAGGCCTCCCCACCATTCCCCACTCCACCATCCCCTCTTCCTTCCCACCATGCCCCACTCCCTTGTCCCTTTATCCTCCCCACCATCCTCCATTCCTCCATTCCCTCGTCCCCACAATCCCAAACTCCCTCGTCCCCTCGTCCTTCCCCACCATTACCCCCTCCCTTGTCCCCTCGTCCTCCCCACCATCTTTCACTTCCGTTCCCTTGTCCTCCCCACCATTCCCCACTCCCTCGTCCGATGCCTTCCCAAATGGTCTGATGTTCCCATCAGAAAATTGGGATTATCAAGTGATCTGTTGTTCCCATCACTGAAATATAAGAAAAACAGTTAAAAAATGAAATGAAAATATGAAAAAAATAAAAAAATAAACTATACTCATGCAATTCACACAAAATAATTAAATCAAAATGAAAATAAGTAAAAATCTCTGAAAAATCAATTTATCAATGCAATCACAAACACTGATATGGAATTGTAACATATTTAGCATAGCATGTGTGTTTTTCTTACATGCAACAGATGACGCTGTTTGCCAAGAAAAACATAGTTTTACCTGTCACAGGTGTGGCATCTATACTTATACTTACGAAATGAATGGTATGGTAAACAACACACCTCAATTCCAACACAATGTCTCACAAAATAAAACAATAAAATATAAAATAAATCGAAATATATGAAAATAAAATTTATCAATGCAATCGGAAACATTGAAATATAATTCGTGACATAATTAGTGTAGCGTGAATGTTGCTATTATGTTCAACAGATGGCGCTGTTTTACAAAAAAAGCATGTTTATACCTGTTAGAGGGGTGGCATCAATAAAGTAAGTATATAAAATACGCGTCTATTCGAATGCAAGATTGTGTCAAAGTTTCAAATAAATCGGTGAAGAACTTTTGGAGATTACAGCTTGTGTTGCTCCTACGTCCAACAGATGGCACTGTTTAAAAAAAAAAACATGTTTTTTACTGTCACAGATAAGGCATGTATATAGTAGATATATAAAAAGACACGCCTATTCGAATGCAATGTTGTGTAAAAATTTCAAAGCAATCGGTAAAGAGGTTTCGAGGATCTCCCTCACATGAAAAACATAGTTTTTTTCAGAAAAAGCATGTTTTTTTTACCGTCACAGACGTGACATCTATATAGTATGTAAATAAAAACCTGGCGAGATGCGAATGGAACATTGTGTGAAAATTTTAAAGCAATCGGTGAAGAACTTTTGGAGATTAGCGATTTTGAACAAACGAACATTTCCATTTTTATTTATATTGACTAGCTGTACCCTGCCACAGCTACCTTCCCCTGTTCCCCAGTCCTCCCCTCCATTCCCCCCAAACCCCGTCCCCTCGTCCTCCCAACAATTTCCCACTCCTCCATGGCCTCGTCCTCCCCACCATTCTTCCCTCCCCCATCCCCTAGTCCTCCCAACCATGCCTTCATCCTCTCCACAATCTCCCACTCCCCCGTCCCCTCGTCCTCCCTTCCATTTCCCCGTCCCCTGTCCCCTTGCCCTCCCCACCATTCTCCACTCCCCCATCCCCTCTTCCCCCATCATCCCCAACTCTCCCATCCCCTTGTCCTCCCATCCATATCCCACTCCCTCGTCCAATGCATTTCCAAATGATCTGATGTTCCCATCAGAAAATTCGGAACATCAAATCATATGATGTTTTCATCGCTGAAAAATAAGAATAACAGTTAAGAAATTTAAATGAAAAACAATGAAAAAATAAAAAAAATAAAAAAATAAACAATACCCACAAAATGAACGGCAAGGTAAACAACACAACTCAATTCCAAGTCAATATCACCAAAAATAATTATGTAAAAATAAAAATATGTCGAAATCTATGAATATTCTATTTTTCAATATAACTGGAAACATTGAAATGGAATCATAACATATATAACGTAGCGTGTCTTGCTCTTAATTGCAACAGATGGCGCCGTTTTTCAAACAAACATGTTTTTACCTGTCACAGGTGTGGCATCTATATAGTACGTATATAACAACATATGCATATTTGAATAGAACGTTGTGTCAAAATTTCAAAGCTATAGGTGAAGAATTTTCGGAGATCACAGCTTGTGTTGCTCTTACGTCCAACAGATGGCGCTGTTTAAAAAAAAACATGATGTTACCTAACACAGGTGTGGCATCTATATATTAAGTATATACAAACACGCTCCTATTCGTGTGCAACGTTGTGTCAAAATTTTCAAAGCAATCGGTAAAGGGGTTTCGAAGATTTCCCTCGCATGAAAAACACAGTTTAAAAAACAAAAACATGTTTTTTCTCGTCACAAACGTGATATCTATATATTATATATATAAAAACCTGCTCGGATGCGAATGGAACGTTGTGTGAAAATTTCAAAGCAATCGGCGAAGAACTTTCGGAGATTAGCGATTTTGAACAAACGAACATTTCCATCTTTATTTATATAGATAACAGAAGTCCCAGGACAGAGTCTTGTGGCACTCTATTTACAACATTTTCCCACTCTGACTTAACCCTATTTATATTACCTCTTTGTTTCCTTTGGTATAGCCATGCCCTAATACAACTTAATATAGCCCCCCAATACCATGAGCCTCTGTCTTCTTAATCAGTCTTTCATGTGGCACTGTATCAAAAGCTTTGCTAAAGTCAAGGTACACAACATCACAATCCTTACCACTATCAACTGCCTCAACTATGCTGGAGTAAAATGATAGCAAATTCGTTAAACATGAACGGTCATTTGTAATACCATGTTGTGAATCTTTTATTAATTGATGTTTTTCAAGATGAATACGAATGGTCTTTGCAATTATTGATTCAAGTATCTTTCCCACAATAGACGTTCAGCTAATTGGCCGATAGTTTGACGCAAGTGTGCTATCTTCTTTCTTGAAAATTGGCACCACATTAGCAACCTTTCACGACTCTGGCACTCTGCCTGACTCTAATAATTTATTAAATATGGTAGGCAATGGCTCGCAAAGCTCCTCTTTGCATTCTTTAAGCACCCTGGCAAACACTTCGTCCAGCCCTGGGGATTTGTTTGGCTTGAGTTTCACTATTTGTTTAATTACATCATTCCTGGTAACTGCTAAACTAGTCAACCTGTCCTCGTCCCCACCCACATAGACTTGTTCGGCTGAAAGCATAGTGTTAAGTTCCTCTTTAGTAAATACAGAGATAAAATATTTATTACAAATACTACTCATCTCTCCGTCGTTATCAGTTATCTGATCTGTCCCAGTTTTTAATGGACCTATCCTTTCCCTAAATTTTGTTCGATATAATTGAAAAAAAACTTTAAGATTTGTCTTTGCTTGCCGTGCTATGCGAACTTCATAGTCTCTTTTTCCTCTCCTTATCCCTTTTTTAAGATTTCTAACCAGTTGGACGAATTCTTGTTCTAAACTGACTTCACCATTCTTTATCCATTTGTACCAAGCTCTCTTTCTACCTATAAGGGTCTTCAGACACTTTGCTATCCATTTTGGGTCCTTAGCATTCGATCTATTCAGTTTGTATGGTACATTACGTTCCTATACTTTGCTTAGAATATTTTAAAATAAGTTATATTTTGAATCCACATCGAAATCCCTTTTACGTCACCCATCGTTGGGTTCACGTCTGACTCTTAGACCGCGTTCCCCCTCCCATGCCCAAGACTTTCCAATGTATTTGACCCCCAAAATTTCTTAGGCTATTAAAGTCAACTTTTCGAAAATCTGGCACTAAATTCTTAACAGAATTTTCTCCTATAGATCTATTCCATTCTATGCTAAATCTGATTTCTTTGTGATCACTGTTCCCTAGCTCACTCCCTATTTCGATATCATTAATTTGTGTTTCCCTGTTAGTTAACACTTAATCTAAAATATTATTTTCCCGTGTTGGTTCCTTAATGTATTGCGTAAGAAAACAATCGTCACTTAATTCTAGAAAATCATCTGCTTCATTATTCCCTGTTCTGTTCAACCCATTAATCCTCTAAAATTAAAGTCACTCATGACACAAATACTGTTAGATCTAGATGCTTTAGATATTTTATCCCATAGATGCTTTGCTTCCATCCTGTCTAAGTTTGGTGGCCTGTATATAACTCCTATTATAAGATTATTTGCTTTTTCGTTTAATTCTAGCTAAATAGTTTCTGTGTGTGGCTCAGTTTTGATTCCTTCTTTAAGTTTACATTTTAGACTTTCCCCTAACAGATATGGCTACTCCTCCTCCTTGTCTAATATATCTACCTGTGTGAAATAGTTTAATTTCATCTCTTTTATATTCACCTAATAGTTCTCTATTTTCTACATTCATCTACGTTTCGGAAAGTGCAATAATATCTATTTTTTTCTGTGCGAACAAAGGCACTTATATAATTAATTTTGTTTCTTAGACTTCTACTGTTAGTGTAATATACCTCTAAGAGTATTGTTATTTTGAGGCCCTTCTCTTTCCCTGATCATTTTACCAGTTTGTTTCTCCCACAAACACATACTTTTATTACCTTCTTTCTCCATATCAATTCCCATACCACTATCTACTAACAGTTTAAACCCAAACCCAAACAAACGCCTCCAACCACTGGTTCCAACAAGTTCGCAACAACAACCCCAGCCTCGATAGATGCACCCCATCCCGAGCATACATTTAATTTCTTCCATAGAAGTGTTCCCAGTTGTCTATGAAAGATATTGCATTTGATTTGCAATATTTGTCCAGTCGGCAATTGACACCAAGTGCCCTCGACAACCATTCATTTCCAACTCCCTTCCTTGGAAGAATGCCACATATGATCGGGATTCCTCCCGTGCTCCTAACTAATTCTATGACTGTCTTAAACCTCTGTATCAGTTCCTCACTCCTAACTCGTCCAACATCATTTCCACCGGCAATGATACAAATAATGGGTTTGTTCCCATTTCCAGCCAATATAGCATTCATGTTGTTAATAATATCGTCAATTCCAGCTCCGGGATAGCAAACCCCTAACCTGTTCCCCCGCTCTCTGGCACAAAAAACTCTGTCCGGATACCTCACTTGAGAATCTCAGAATCTCTAACAACCAAAATTCTCTTAGATACTCCTTTTGCTTTGTGAGCACCTTGAGGGACCTGCGCTCACTTTGTTGTCTTGCTTTTCGAGGGAACTACATTCTCCCCACACCATTCGTCTTCCAGCACGGCGAATGGGTTTGAAGTCCTTATGACATCTGTAGGCGGCTTTGTCAAAATCTTCTTAGGACCCCTGTCCTTTACGACATTCCAAGACGAAGACCTTCTACTGCTGCGCTCCTCATTTGCATCTTCCTGGCTGTGATTCTCTGTCTTAGCTCCTTTATCTGTCGTAACTCCTCCCGCAGAGAATCCACCTCTGCCCTCAGAGCAATAACAATAACAAAGCTCCCTCACTAGCAACAGTTCACTCACTACACCTTCCATTTTCAGTATCAGGACATACTAGAAATTGAAGGGACGACGACGTTTCGGTCCGTCCTGGACCATTCTCAAGTCGATTGATGGTCCAGGACGGACCGAAACGTCGTCGTCCCTTCAATTTCTAGTGTGTGGTCTGGTCAACATACTTCAGCCACGTTATTGTGACTCATCGCCTGCAGTATCAGGACAATTAGAGCTCCAGCTACACACCCTCTCTCTGTGACAAACTGCGCCTGACTGGCTGAGAGGGAGTGGTGGAGGTGTAGCATGATGGAGAGGGAGTGGTGGAGGTGTAGCATGATGGAGAGGGAGTGGTGGAGGTGTAGCATGATGGAGAGGGAGTGGTGGAGGTGTAGCATGATGGAGAGGGAGTGGTGGAGGTGTAGCATGATGGAGAGTGAGTGGTGGTGGTGTAGCATGATGGAGAGGGAGTGGTGGAGGTGTAGCATGCTGGAGAGGGAGTGGTGGAGGTGTAGCATGATGGAGAGTGAGTGGTGGTGGTGTAGCATGATGGAGAGGGAGTGGTGGAGGTGTAGCATGATGGAGAGGGAGTGGTGGAGGTGTAGCGTGCTGGAGAGGGAGTGGTGGAGGTGTAGCATGATGGAGAGGGAGTGGTGGAGGTGTAGCGTGCTGGAGAGGGAGTGGTGGAGGTGTAGCGTGCTGGAGAGGGAGTGGTGGAGGTGTAGCGTGCTGGAGAGGGAGTGGTGGAGGTGTAGCATGCTGGAGAGGGAGTGGTGGTGGTGTAGCATGCTGGAGAGGGAGTGGTGGAGGTGTAGCGTGCTGGAGAGGGAGTGGTGGAGGTGTAGCATGCTGGAGAGGGAGTGGTGGTGGTGTAGCATGCTGGAGAGGGAGTGGTGGAGGTGTAGCGTGCTGGAGAGGGAGTGGTGGAGGTGTAGCATGCTGGAGAGGGAGTGGTGGTGGTGTAGCATGCTGGAGAGGGAGTGGTGGAGGTGTAGCGTGCTGGAGAGGGAGTGGTGGTGGTGTAGCATGCTGGAGAGGGAGTGGTGGAGGTGTAGCGTGCTGGAGAGGGAGTGGTGGAGGTGTAGCATGCTGGAGAGGGAGTGGTGGTGGTGTAGCATGCTGGAGAGGGAGTGGTGGAGGTGTAGCGTGCTGGAGAGGGAGTGGTGGAGGTGTAGCGTGCTGGAGAGGGAGTGGTGGAGGTGTAGCGTGCTGGAGAGGGAGTGGTGGAGGTGTAAGAAAACAGCACAGTTTGTCAACTTTGCGAGCCACTACCATTTTCTAGTACGACAATTTGTGGCCTTAGGTAGACTATACGTCAAAATGCGACGTTCTATTAGGAGTACGGGATGGTTGAAACATCAGGGACATTGTTTCAGTTGTGTACAGTTTTCCGTCCCTAACTCTTCTCATGATCTCTGACTTGTATTTATAAAGGTAACGTGAATAATGAACAATAAATGTGGTATTATCTGTGGTAAGGTTTTCTTTAAACGCAAGTTATTCAACACGTTGAGTTCGTGCTATAGTTCAGTGTGGTGTGAGTGCGCTCACTCACTTGTACTCATGACTTAGATCTTATCATTACCTAGGGATACCAAGTTTGAAAGACAGCTCCGGGTTGTCTGTAAGGGTAATGGATGGCGGCAGTTCCTTACTTCTATATCTTGCTTTAACCCTATAGTCTTCATCTTTATCCCTTCCTTTTACCTATTCCTCCCATTTCCTTCTCATTACCTGTTCATTACAGAGGTGGTGATAGTTGGGGTGGTCTAGGTAGTGTAGTGGTGGTGATGGAGGGGTGGATGGTAGTGGTGGTGGTTGTTGTATTAGGGGGAGGGGGATGGTGGTGGTGGTAATGAGAGTGGTGGTTTGTGGAGGTGGCAATATTGGTGATGGTGGTATTGGTGATAGTGGTGATAGTGGTGATAGTGGTTAGTGGCGGTAGGATCATGGTGGTGTCGAAGTTGTTGATTGAGGTGGCTTCTTGCATCCCACTGGTTGAATACGTACTGGGAACCAGTACGTATTCTGTACTGGTTCCCCCGTACAGAATACGAGTATTTCCTAACATCCCTTCTGCTCACTTGCGTGTTCAGGTTCCACCTGTGTCCTAGGAAGAGGCTATCCTTGTCCACCTTGTCTAGACCCCTCATTATCTTGTATGTTGTGATCATAGTCCTTTTGTTGCTTCTATCCAATAAGATTTAGGGCTATCCTCATAGCTTAGTCCTCGTAACTATCATCACCAATCTTGTTGCAAACCTGTTCGTCTTTTTTAATTTTGGTTATACGCTTCACAAGTTGGGTATCCCAGGAGGGAATCTAACCCAAGTTGCGTTAGAGGGCCTTGAAGAGCTCCGGATTTGGGTGTCTAAACAACGTTCTTATTGTCATATGCTGCCGATGTTATCGTGTTTATGTGTGTCTCCGGCGATAGTGTTGATACCCACTCTCTTATGGTGGCGGCGAAGTTCAAGGCAGCTGTGGTGGGTGATAATGGCAGTGGTCAGCATGGGGGGGGGGGAAGGTGGGGGGGCAGACAGATAGGATCAGATAAAGCAGTACTGAGGCAAAAACGCTGTCAGGCTTCACTGATTATCTCCACTGACCCACTTGTGAGTCTGACGGGATTTCTAACTAAATTTAACTATCCCGCAACCGTTCAAGCTCTTGCAATTTATAAACCAATTCAGGAGGTCGGATTCTGAGATAAAATCACAAGCTGAGATAAATTAATCTCATAACTACCATAAAAATTGGGGTGCATTATGGGTGCATCTGATAAAAGATAATTGTCATGTTATGCTTAGATGGGTTTCCCCACGAGGTCTCTCAGTGTCATTCTGGAACAATTATTTTTGTGGGGAGTTGGGGGCAGGAAGCTGTTCGGTAATTAGGGTGCATTTTGCTCGGTATTGTCATAAGTGTTCACTTTTGACCAGGCCAGTGTTTGTGTG
The DNA here is from genome assembly GCF_040958095.1 of Procambarus clarkii. Lineage (NCBI taxonomy): Eukaryota > Metazoa > Arthropoda > Malacostraca > Decapoda > Cambaridae > Procambarus > Procambarus clarkii. The sequence goes on along the minus strand of NC_091180.1, from coordinate 10,768,175 downwards.
CTCCTTAGTATTTAACAATTACTATTCAAAGATAGTAATTTTGTAACTAGCTCATCAAGATTGTAACTTGCTTAGCTAAATGAATTGTGGGGTTCAGTCCCTGAGCCCATTATGTGCCTCTGTAACCCTTTCCACTACCGCCCACAAGATGGGTATGGGGTGCATAATAAATGAACTAAACTAAAAAGATAGCAGTTAACATATCTTATTCAGGGTTACAAAACCAGCAGTGAGGTGACAGGTAACAAAGCCTTCTTACTAGTTTAAGTCCTTGAAAGCTTCAACAGTATCTTCAGTAACTCTTAACGCTGTTCTGTTTGTGAAATGATTGGAGCATTTCTAATCACCTAATTTTTCCTGTTCACCTAGCAGTAAGTACTCAAGAGTTAGTTAGCATGTTGTGGAGTTACATCCTGGACAGGGTCCGTAATTCGATCTTTGGTGGGGGGGGGGGGGAGGGGGATCCTGCATATAATCCTAGCGTTTAAGAATACACTCTGGCTGCCTGTCCCCAGACACAATGAATCATTATTATTGTTATAAGAATACCCAATACATATATAAAGATTACCAGGCTCTCAATTATCTAAATAATTTATAACATAACAGGAACGTTGTTAGCAATAGTTTCTTGAGCTACACTTCACATAAATTATAAAAGGAATACAGTATGAATTTTGAATTATTGTATTTTGAAATATATTTTATTTAGTTATATTGAATAAGGTTAAATTGACCATTAGTCCTCACCTGTTGGTTTGCATTCTATCAGTGTTAATCATCTCCCGACAAAGAGGACACATAAGCCCTTTTCCCCTTGGGACTTGTGTTTCATCTGTCCCGTGACTTGTTCCGTGACCTTCTTCACGTCCAGAGGGGCCGCAGACGAGGTCAGTGACGCAGGAGACGCAGAAGGTGTGGAGACACTGCGTCATCTTGGGCGTGTGAAGGCCTTCATCATACTCCTCCATGCAGACGGGGCAGTCAAGGCTCTCCTGAAGGGGAGACCAAACTAAACCTGTACTACAGAACCTCCTCCAGCAGGCAGACAGGAGTATTAGGCTACATACTCCGTGAGGTATACCCAGCTTCTAGTATACCCATTATACTCAGTGAGGTATACATGTACTGAGAGTTTACGCAAGCTCTGAGCATTGTTCAGGACTAAATTAAGCATCCCAGTTGGATGGAATGTTTAATTTAGCTTAATTTTAGTATCAGTAAGCTTGTGCGGTGGACTCAATTAAGCCTCCAGAGGCTGATTGGTCAGCTTAAAGTTTTAAACATATTGCCAACAATATACAAATTTAAAGTTTTTCGTTCCGGTTCGTTCGTAAATAATGATATAAGCTTACCGAGTTACCCGATCAATATATTTTACATACGCGAATACATATGAACATACATACTAACAAATAAGCATGCATACGTCAATTCGACAACATAGGCATGTGAATGAAATATACATAGTTTTCGTTCTTTGTTTTAGTAAGAATGACATATACAGTACGCGATTTGTGTTACGAAATATACGTATATAATATATATATATATATATATATATATATATATATATATATATATATATATATATATATATATATATATATATATATATATATATATATATGCGAACAAGCCTGAATGGTCCCCAGGACTATATGCGAATAGTCCTGGGGACCATTCAGGCTTGTTCGCATTTGTGTTCCTCACGTGTGCCCCAAAGAATGAGGTGATTTGGTGAAATGCTATGCCCAAGATTACCATCCGAGTTGCCGTCGGGGAAGTGGCTCAAATAGCCTCGGCTATCACTTCCTTTTGACGGCCGTGATGGTCAAGCGGATTAAGGCGCCCTGTAGTTACCAGTTGCGTTGCTTCTGGGAGTATGGGTTCGAGTCACTTCTGGGGTGTGAGTTTTCATTTTCATATATATATATATATATATATATATATATATATATATATATATATATATATATATATATATATATATATAATATATATGTTAAAGCATACGTGTTTATATATGTATATTCATAATGGCTTAGAATAACTGAACTCCCATTTTAGGACCAGAATTCTCATTTTAGTATTTTTGTTTTTTTTAAATTTTAGGTCCTATTTGCGATTCTCAAAACACCAGGAATACGACCATCACATAACCTTACGAAACGCATATATGAGTATTTTTTTACAAACGTATCTGTTTTAAAAAAAAATAAATATTTACAAACCTAGACATTTACAAACGTGTATTTTTTATGTTCAGTAAACGGAGATTGTAAGCAAGATCCCTGAAATCTCACACTAGGATTCTTGAGCATAATAGGCTCAGGAATCTGTACACCGGTTGACTGACAGTTGAAAGGCTGGACCATAGAGCCGAAACTCAACCCGAGCAAGCACAGGTAGGTGAGTACACTTATCCTTGACTACAGGGCTACCAATTCGCCTCACTACCACATCACGCGAATTTGAAAAATGTCCCGAAATAGAATCGCAGTCCGATATAATTTCTCTAATCAGCACAAAGTGATCATATCCACCAATGGAATCGTGGCAAGTTTGAATTCAACCAATCAGTGCAAAGTGGATCTGATCCACCAATCGGGGAACAAAGAACAAAGATTAGTTTTTCCAGACCAAAGGAAAAATGATCAAGGAACAGAGAAAAGGAAAGGGAGAGAGAGAGAGAGAGAGAGAGAGAGAGAGAGAGAGAGAGAGAGAGAGAGAGAGAGAGAGAGAGAGAGAGAGAGAGAGAGAGAGAGAGAGAGAAAAAAAAAGAGAAAGAGAGAGAGAGAGAGAGAGAGAGAGAGAGAGAGAGAGAGAGAGAGAGAGAGAGACACAGACAGACAGACAGACACACAGAGAAAGAGAGAGAAACAGACAGATAGATATATAGATTAACAGTAGGAACATATCCCTCAGATCATGTCATCTATGTAAGATTAATCGGGAAGTATTTCTCCAGGCAGAGACGAGTCAGCCGGCAAGCTGGGCCCTCGTGGGTGCTGGGCCCTCGGGGGTGCTGGGCCCTCGTGGGTGCTGGGCCCCCGGGGGTGCTGGGCCCCCGTGGGTGCTGGGCCCTCGTGGGTGCTGGCCCCCCGGGGGTGCTAGGCCCCCGTGGGTGCTGGGCCCTCGTGGGTGCTGGGCCCCCGTTGGTGCTGGGCCCTCGTGGGTGCTGGGCACCCGTGGGTGCTGGGCCCTCGTGGGTGCTGGGCCCTCGTGGGTGCTGGGCCCTCGTGGGTGCTGGGCCCCCGTTGGTGCTGGGCCCTCGTGGGTGCTGGGCACCCGTGGCTGCTGGGCCCTCGGGGGTGCTGGGCCCTCGTGGGTGCTGGGCCCTCGTGGGTGCTGGGCCCTCGTGGGTGCTGGGCCCTCGTGGGTGCTTGGCTCTCGTGGGTGCTGGGCTCTCATGGGTGCTGGGCCCTCGTGGGTGCTGGGCTCTCGGGGGTGCTGGGCCCTCGTGGGTGCTGGGCCCTCGTGGGTGCTGGGCTCTCGGGGGTGCTGGGCCCCCGGGGTGCTGGGCCCTCGGGGGTGCTGGGCCCTCGTGGGTGCTGGGCCCTCGTGGGTGCTGGGCCCTCGTGGGTGCTTGGCTCTCGTGGGTGCTGGGCCCCCGTTGGTGCTGGGCCCTCGGGGGTGCTGGGCCCTCGTGGGTGCTGGGCCCCCGTGGGTGCTGGGCACCCGTGGGTGCTGGGCCCTCGTGGGTGCTGGGCCCTCGTGGGTGCTGGGCCCTCGTGGGTGCTTGGCTCTCGTGGGTGCTGGGCTCTCGTGGGTGCTGGGCCCTCGGGGGTGCTGGGCCCTCGTGGGTGCTGGGCCCTTGGAGGTGCTGGGGCCTCGTGGGTGCTGGGCGCTCGTGGGTGCTGGGCCCTCGTGGGTGCTGGGCCCTCGTGGGTGCTGGGCCCTCGTGGGTGCTGGGCCCTCGTGGGTGCTGGGCCCTCGGGAGTGATGGGCCCTCGTGGGTGCTGGGCCCTCGTGGGTGCTGGGCTCTCGGGAGTGATGGGCCCTCGGGAGTCCTGGACCCCCGGGGGGGGCTGGGCCCTTGTGGGTGCTGGGGCCTCTTGGGTGCTGGGCTCTCGGGGGTGCTCGGCCCTCGGGAGTGCTGGGCCCCCGGGGGTGCTGGGCCCTCGGGAGTGCTGGGCCCCCGTGGTGCTGGGCCCTCGGGGGTGCTCGGCCCTAGGGAGTGCTGGGCCCCCGGGGGTGCTGGGCCCTCGGGAGTGCTGGGCCCCCGGGGGTGCTGGGCCCTCGGGAGTGATGGGCCCTCGGGAGTGCTGGACCCCCCGGGGGGGCTGGTACCTCGGAAGTGCTGGGCCCCGGGGCCCAGCACTCCCGAGGGTCTCCCAGAGGGTATAGACTCGTTCCTCTCAATGTTTGCTGACGAAGCAAAAATTATTAAAAGGATTAAGACAGAGGAGGACTGTTTGAGGCTTCAAGAAGACCTGGACAAAATGAAGGAATGGTCCAACAAATGGTTGTTAAAGTTAAACCCAAGCAAATGTAATGAAATGAAGATGGGTGTAGGGAGCAGGAGGCCAGATACAAGGTATCATTTGGGAGATGAAATTCTTCAAGAATCAGAGAGAGAGAGAGAGAGAGAAAGACTTGGGGGTTGATTTCACACCAGACCTGTCCCCTGAAGCCCACATCAACAGGATAACATCAGCGGCATATGCAAGATTGGCTAACATAAGAACGGCCTTTAGAAACTTGTGTAGGGAATCATTCAGAACTTTAAATACTACATATGACAGACCAATCCTGGAATATGGAGCTCCAGCATGGAGTCCATATTAAATCAAGCATAAGACTAAATTGGAAAAGGTTCAAAGGTTTGCCACCAGACTAGTACCCGAACTGAGAGGTATGAACTGCGAGGAGAGACTACGGAAATTAAACCTCACATCGCTGAAAGACAGGAGAGTTGGGGGGGGGGGACATAATCAGCACATACAAGATTCTCAAAGGAATTGATAGGGTAGATAACGACAGGCTATTTAATACAAGAGGCACAAGCACTAGGGGACGCAGGTGGAAATTGAGTGCCCAAATGAGCCACAGAGATATTAGAAAGAATTTTTTTAGTGTCAGAGTGGTTGACAAATGGAATGTATTAGGAAGTGTTGTGGTGGAGGCTGACTCCATACACAATTTCAAGTGTAGATATAATAGAGCCCAATAGACTGAGGAATCTGTTCACCAGTTGATTGACGGTTGAGAGGCGGGACCATAGAGTCAAAGCTCAACCCCCGCAAGCACAACTAGGTGAACACACACATACACAAAACATTCACCAACAAATTATGTTGTTGGTGAATATATCAACTTATTTCAATTTCAATTTTAATAACGTTCCACTGTCCTCTTACCTCATCATCCATGTCCTCTTTATTGCCTCCTCTCTATGTATCGGTCTTCTGTTCTTCAATGTTCTTCTCGTGTTCCTTTGCTCTCTTGTCTGTATGTTATGTTTTACCTTTATTGTATGTTTTTTATTGTTCACATGTTCTATTTTCAATAGTTCCTTATGATCATGTGATTCATATCAGTTTCTGTATTTTGTGTTCATCCCTTCACTTCACTTTATGACGTTTCGAGTACTTCTCGTATTCATCATCAAATCTAAAAGAAAAAACAGAAGGCACAATAAAATAACTACCTTACCTTGAGGTTACCTTGAGGTTACCTTGAGGTTACCTTGAGGTGCTTCTGGGGCTTAGTGTCCCCTAACTAACTAACAAGCAAACAAAGAAATCATACTGAATAAAATTACCTATCAACAGAAAAGAGATCAAACGACACAAGTTATAAAACAAAGCACTTAATCTTACTTAATTAAAAGTGATCGAAACGAATAAAACTTTATAATTGTCATATAGATAATAAAAACTGAATCAAAATTTAATAAAAAAAATTAACTACTAAAACAAGCCACACTATTAAACATACGTGAAGAGATCAAACGGAGTGAATCTTGATAATTAACTCATGGATAATCAAACCTAATATAACTATTGTAATAATGATTGCCACACTTACAAAAATTTTATGTAAAACACTAGCAAAGTAGAAGCAAATGATAAAATACTTACCCAAAACCTTATGAAAACTTAAATATCAAACAAAACTGAATACCAAAAAATGTATTGTATGTCTTAAATAAAAGACTATAATAATTAGCAATATCAACACTTGAAATTAGTAACAAAAAATGAGACAAAACATGGTAAACTAAAATAAATAAAGAATGCTAGTATGAACTATACATCAAAATACAAGGCCTTCTGTACACTATACTGTGTACAATTGAACAGCCGAAAGGTTGCTATTTAACAGAGGCCGCAGCTCCCTGATATATAAGGATTCCAATATTCTCATATCTGACTGGCCATTCATACAAGTGTCTAGAATTTTAAAATCGAATTCCAGCAGAGAATGATTCAACTGGTGACAATGATTTCTAATCTCCGAGATGGCTGGTTTGGACAATGGTAATCTAGTCCTAAATGATACTCCCCGTGCTCAAGTATCCTAATCTTAACGTTCCGAATGGAACTCTGGATGTATCCAGCATTACAGCTGGAACAATTATATATATATACGATACTAGAGCATAGGCACTAGGCATATACGATACTATATACGATACTAGGCACTTCATCTTTATATTTAAAATAAGATCCTATGGTATTTGTATTGACAAAAATAAATGTAAAGTCTTCTTGAGGATAACAGTGCTGTAAAAGTTTCATCAATTGACTTCTTACAGCAAAACTAATAGTACAATACAATGGTAATTTAATATATTTAATATCCCTTTGTGTTGTAGTAATTCTACAAGAAGGGTGGAACTTCTTATTTAAGAAATTCCTTATAAAGGTACTGTATATACCATATGCGAAGGACAACAATTATTTGACTAAAAAAATAACAAGATAATTGATTTTTTGATTAAATTTAGACCATTTCGAACAAAAACCGAAAGCTCTATTCAGTAGAGTATTAATTGCATTTTCTTAAAAATATCAGGAACGAAAGAATTAAAATTTAAACCTAAACCAGTAAAAGTTGGTTTTCTATAAGCATTAGTGTTAAACCCATTAAGGTTATTCACTTTGACATCAAGAAATGACAACCAATTATCCACTTCACACCCTGCAGTGAAACGTATATTACAATGTTATGCATTAAGATACTCTCTAAATTTCTCAGTATGACATTGGTCCTGAAATAACAAAAAAGTGTCATCTATATGTCTCCTGTACAAGACAGGTTTAAAGTTCAAAGGACATTTATCAAGCCAATTTCTCTCATGAAAACTCAAAAAAGCATTAACAAGTGCAGAACCTAAGTAGAACCCATCGCTACTCCATCAATTTGTTTATAATATTTATTATTAAACATAAAAATATTCTTTAATTAACCGCCAATTCTAAGAACCGTCCAAATATTTTACTACAAACTCCTGATACTAAATTAGTGTCAGCGAATAACTGATTTTTATAAATGTCAATAGTTTCCAACAGAGGAATATTAGCGAAGAGTGATTCTACATCAAAACTAGTCATTATAGTTGGGAACTCACAATTCAATGAGGAAAGTTCCTTTACAAAATCCTGAGAATTTCTCACGGTAAATTCATTACACGTTAATGGTTCTAATAATGGAACTAGAAACTTGGTCATTTTGTAATTAAAAGTACCAATCGCTGACAAAACTGAACGATCGGTAGACTTGTTTTATGAACGTTAGGCAACCCATACAACATGCCTGGCTTAGAGCCAGTTGCAAGCATTTTTGTATAATCCAAGAGAACGTCTTTTAGACTTCTTACAACTCTAATCAGTTTTTCTTCACATTTCAAAATATACGAAAAGGGGTCTATATTAACGAACATGAATTTAGAGGGGGTCTTCTAACAATCCTTCAACCTTATTCACATAATCTAACCTATCCAAAACCACTACACCCCTACCTTTATCTGGCCTAGTAATACAAATACTCCTATCATTATTTAAACCGTTAATACAATCTAATTTCCTTTTATCGAAAGGAGGGAATGATGATTTATATTTATCACAATTTATATATTTAGGAACGGAGGGAATGTAAATATATATTTCGGTCATTAAAGACCTCATGTGCTTGTGAAGAACCAGTACTAATAATATTGGTCCAAATATAATTTGTACCAGTCCTTAGGGACTGGTACAAATTATGTTACGGTTATGTAACTTTACGTAACTTTAAACAAATTATATTACGGTTATGTAATACATTACAAGTTTGTAATGTATTACATAACCGTTCTAAACAAAAAAATGGTTTCTTTTAAAATAATGATTTTCTTTTAGACTGTCAATGGGGCCAGACTTCTGGGACACCCTGTATATTCCTGAAAGGTGTGATAGAGAAGTAAGTAAGAAGTAAGAAGCTAAGCTAAGTAAGTAAGAAGCTAAGAAGTAAGATCACAAAATACATGGAATCACAGCATCTCCATAACCCCGGACAACATGGTTTCAGAACAGGGCGCTCTTGCCTGTCGCAGTTGCTGGACCACTATGATATGGCATTAGATGCTATGGAAGACAAACAAAACGCTGATGTAATTTACACAGATTTCGCAAAAGCTTTTGATAAATGTGACCATGGTGTTATTGCACATAAAATGCGTTCAAAAGGAATTACCGGGAAAATAGGCAGATGGATCTACAATTTCCTGACTGACAGAACCCAATGTGTAATAGTCAACAAAATAAAATCCAGCCCATCAACCGTGAAGAGCTCAGTCCCCCAGGGTACTGTGCTTGCTCCAGTACTTTTTCTCATCCTCATATCGGACATAGACCAGAACACAACCTATAGCACTGTATCATCCTTTGCAGATGACACTAGGATTTTCATGAGAGTTGGCAACATAGAGGACACGGCAAACCTCCAATCAGATGTAGATCAGGTCTTTCTATGGGCTACAGAAAATAATATGGTATTCAACGAGGATAAGTTTCAGCTCATGCGCTACGGAAAAATTGAAAATATAAAAACAGAAACCACGTACAAAACGCAGGCAAATCATAACATAGAACGAAAAGGCAATGTAAAGGACCTGGGTGTACTCATGTCGGAAGACCTTACCTTTAAAGAACACAATAAAGTAGCCGTCACAACTGCAAGAAAAATGACAGGTTGGATAACAAGAACTTTTCACACTAGAGATGCTATACCGATGATGATACTTTTCAAAACGCTTGTGCTATCTAGAGTGGAGTACTGCTGCACAATGACAGCCCCTTTCAAAGCTGGAGAAATTGCTGACCTAGAGAGCGTGCAGAGATCCTTTACTGCTAGAATCCACTCAGTAAAACATCTAAATTACTGGGACCGACTAAAGAGCCTAAATCTGTACTCCCTTGAGCGCAGGCGGGAGAGATACATAATAATTTACACGTGGAAAATAATTGAGGGGCTGGTCCCAAACCTGCACACAGAAATAACACCACATGAGACCAGAAGACATGGCAGGATGTGCAGAATACCCCCGTTGAAAAGCAGAGGTGCAACAGGTACTCTGAGAGAGAACTCTATCAACATCAGAGGCCCGAGACTGTTCAACACGCTTCCACTACACATAAGGGGCATAACTGGCAAACCCCTCACAGTGTTCAAGAGAGAACTGGATAAGCACCTCCAAAGGATACCTGATCAACCAGGCTGTGACTCATACGTCAGGCTGCGAGCAGCCGCGTCTAACAGCCTGGTTGATCAGTCCAGCAACCAGGAGGCCTGGTCGACGACCGGGCCGCGGGGACACTAAGCCCCGGAAGCACCTCAAGGTAGGTAGGTAGAGTTGACTGATGTTATAGTTGACTGTGTGTTAGAGTTGACTGGTGTTATGGAGTTCACTGGTGTGTTAGAGTTGACTGGTGTTATGGAGTTCACTGGTGTGTTATATTTGACTGGTGTTATGGAGTTCACTGGTGTGTTATATTTGACTGGTGTTATATTTTATTTTATTTTTATTTATTTATTTATATACAAGAAGGTACATTGGGTTTGTGGTGATACATAGCATGGTATTTACAATATTGAAAAGCCACTAGTACGCACAGCGTTTCGGGCAGAAACGTTCATAGTTCATAAACATAGAGTTCACTGTGTTATATAGTTCACCTGTGTTATATAGCTAACTGGTGTTATATAGTTCACTGGTGTTATATAGTTCACTGTGTAATATAGTTCACTGTGTTATATAGTTGACTGGTGTTATATAGATGTCTGATGTGATATCGGTTACTGGTGTTATATAGTTCAATGTGTTATATAGTCCAGTGTGTTATATAGTTCATTGGTGTTATATTGTTCACAAAGTGTTATATAGTTCACTCTTGTTATATAGTTTACTGCGTTATATAGCTCACTGAATTATATAGTTCACTGAGTTATATAGTTCACTGTGTTATATAGTCCACTGGTCTTATATAGTTCACTGTGTTACATAGTTCCCTGGTGTTATAGTTAACTGTGTTATATAGTTCACTGGTGTTATAGTCAACTGTGTTATATAGTTCACTTGTGTTATATAGTTCACTTTGTTATATAGTTCAATATGTTATATAGGTCACTTGTGTTATATAGTTCACTGTGTTACATAGTTCACTGTGTTATATAGTTCACTTGTGTTATATAGTTCACTGTGTTATATAGTTCACTCTGTTACATAGTTCACTCTGTTATATAGTTCACTTGTGTTATATAGTTCACTGTGTTATATAGTTCACTTGTGTTATATAGTTCACAGTGTTATATAGTTCACAGTGTTATATAGTTCACTGTGTTATATAGTTCACTTGTGTTATATAGTTCACTGTGTTATATAGTTCACTTGTGTTATATAGTTCACTGTGTTATATAGTTCACTGTGTTATATAGTTCACTGTGTTATATAGTTCACAGTGTTATATAGTTCAGTTGTGTTATATAGTTCACTGTGTTATATAGTTCACTGTGTTATATAGTTCACTGTGTTATATAGTTCACTGGTGTTATATAGTTCACTTGTGTTATATAGTTCACTGTGTTATATAGTTCACTTGTGTTATATAGTTCACAGTGTTATATAGTTCACTGTGTTATATAGTTCACTTATGTTATATAGTTCACAGTGTTATATAGTTCACTGTGTTATATAGTTCACAGTGTTATATAGTTCACAGTGTTATATAGTTCACTGTGTTATATAGTTCACTTGTGTTATATAGTTCACTGGTGTTATATAGTTCACTGTGTTATATAGTTCACTGTGTTATATAGTTCACTTGTGTTATATAGTTCACTGTGTTATATAGTTCACTGTTATATAGTTCACTGTGTTATATAGTTCACTTGTGTTATATAGTTCACTGTGTTATATAGTTCACTGTGTTATATAGTTCACTGTGTTATATAGTTCACTGTGTTATATAGTTCACTTGTGTTATATAGTTCACTGTGTTATATAGTTCACTGTGTTATATAGTTCACTGTGTTATATAGTTCACTGTGTTATATAGTTCACTGTGTTATATAGTTCACTGGTGTTATATAGTTCACTTGTGTTATATAGTTCACTGTGTTATATAGTTCACTGTGTTATATAGTTCACTGTGTTATATAGTTCACTGTGTTATATAGTTCACTGTGTTATATAGTTCACTGTGTTATATAGTTCACTGTGTTATATAGTTCACTGTGTTATATAGTTCACAGTGTTATATAGTTCACTGTGTTATATAGTTCACTGTGTTATATAGTTCACTTGTGTTATATAGTTCACTGTGTTACATAGTTCACTGGTGTTATATAGTTCACTGTGTTATGAAGGTCACTGTGTTATATAGTTCACTGTGTTATATAGTTCACTGGTGTTATATAATTCACTGTGTTATGAAGGTCACTGTGTTATATAGTTCACTGTGTTATATAGTTCACTGTGTTATATAGTTCACTGTGTTATATAGTTCACTTGTGTTATGAAGGTCACTGTGTTATATAGTTCACTGTGTTATATAGTTCACTGGTGTTATATAGTTCACAGTGTTATATAGTTCACTGTGTTATATAGTTCACAGTGTTATATAGTTCACTGTGTTATATAGTTCACTTGTGTTATATAGTTCACTGTGTTATATAGTTCACTGGTGTTATATAGTTCACTGTGTTATGAAGGTCACTGTGTTATATAGTTCACTGTGTTATATAGTTCACTGTGTTATATAGTTCACTGTGTTATATAGTTCACTGTGTTATATAGTTCACTTGTGTTATATAGTTCACTGTGTTATATAGTTCACTGGTGTTATATAGTTCACTGTGTTATGAAGGTCACTGTGTTATATAGTTCACTGTGTTATATAGTTCACTGGTGTTATATAGTTCACAGTGTTATATAGTTCACTGTGTTATATAGTTCACAGTGTTATATAGTTCACTGTGTTATATAGTTCACTTGTGTTATATAGTTCACTGTGTTATATAGTTCACTGGTGTTATATAGTTCACTGTGTTATGAAGGTCACTGTGTTATATAGTTCACTGTGTTATATAGTTCACTGGTGTTATATAGTTCACTGTGTTATATAGTTCACAGTGTTATATAGTTCACTGTGTTATATAGTTCACTGTGTTATATAGTTCACTGTGTTATATAGTTCACTGTGTTATGAAGGTCACTGTGTTATATAGTTCACTGTGTTATATAGTTCACTGTGTTATATAGTTCACTGTGTTATGAAGGTCACTGTGTTATATAGTTCACTGTGTTATATAGTTCACTGTGTTATATAGTTCACTTGTGTTATATAGTTCACTGTGTTATATAGTTCACTGTGTTATATAGTTCACTGTGTTATATAGTTCACTGTGTTATATTGTTCACTGTGTTATATAGTTCACTTGTGTTATATAGTTCACTTGTGTTATATTGTTCACTGTGTTATATAGTTCACTGTGTTATATAGTTCACTGTGTTATATAGTTCACTGGTGTTATATTGTTCACTGTGTTATATAGTTCACTGTGTTATATAGTTCACTTGTGTTATATAGTTCACTGGTGTTATATAGTTCACTGTGTTATATAGTTCACTTGTGTTATATTGTTCACTGTGTTATATAGTTCACTGTGTTATATAGTTCACTGTGTTATATAGTTCACTTGTGTTATATAGTTCACTGTGTTATATAGTTCACTTGTGTTACATAGTTCACTGTGTTATATAGTTCACTGTGTTATATAGTTCACTGTGTTATATAGTTCACTGTGTTATATAGTTCACTTGTGTTACATAGTTCACTGTGTTATATAGTTCACTGTGTTATATAGTTCACTGTGTTATATAGTTCACTGTGTTATATAGTTCACTGTGTTATATAGTTCACTGTGTTATATAGTTCACTGTGTTATATAGTTCACTGTGTTATATAGTTCACTTGTGTTATATAGTTCACTCTGTTATGAAAGTCACTGTTTTTATATTGTTCTCTGGTGTTATATGGATCAGTGTTGTTATATATTTCACTGTGATATAGTTCACTGGTGTTACATTGTTCACTGTTCTTATATAGTTCACTGTATTATTTGGTTCTCTATGTTATATAGTTCACTTGTTTTATATAATTCACTGGTGTTATATAGTGTTCATAGGAGTGTTCACAGGTGTGTTCATATGTGTGTGTTCATATGTGTGTTCACAGGTGTGTTCAGAGGAGTGTTCAGCGGAGTATTCAGAGATGTGTTTCAGAGGAGTGTTCACATGTGTGTTTTCAGGTGTGTTCACAGGTACATTCAGTGGTGTGTTCACAGTTGTAGTCAGTGGTGTGTTCGTAAGCGTGTTCATAAGTGTGTTCTTATGCGTGTTCACAGGTGTGTTCATAGGTGTGTTGACAGGTGTAGTCAGAGTTGTGTTCACAGGGGTGTTCTTAGGCGACTTCTCAGGTTTGTTCAAAGGAGTTCAAAGGTTTGTTTAGAGGTTTGTTCACAGTTGTGCTTTCAGGTGTGTTCACAGGTGTTCACGGGGGTGTTAACAGGTGTATTCAGAGGTGTGTTCACCAGTGTGTTCAGAGCTGTGTTCGCAGATGTGTACACAGGTGTGTTTAGAGGCGTGTTCAGAGATGTTTTCACATGTGTATTCACATGTGTGCTCACATGTGCGTGTTCACAGGTGTGTTCAGGTGTGTGGGACCCTACAGGAGGCCAGAGTGTGGTACCAATGGTGATGTAGGAGTATGGAGTCACTATCAGAGGAACAGTGAAGTGCTCCGTCATATCTTATCTCATATCCCCCCCCCACTAGTGATGCTATCTTATCTACCCACACCTGAAGGCCTTCCTTATGCTTCTGTTCACCTTCCACCCTCTTCTTCTCCTGACCCTTTTCTTCCTCTTTCCTTAATATTGCGTCTCTTTTGATCCGACCCTTTTTCCAACAGGTATGTGTTTATTGGTTCTCTGTTTCTCTAAATTTATCTATGTCTTCCTTCCTCTAACACGCAATAACGGTAGTGTTTTTTTTTTTTTTTGAGATATATACAAGAGTTGTTACATTCTTGTACAGCCACTAGTACGCGTAGCGTTTCGGGCAGGTCCCTGGAATACGATCCCCGCCGCGAAGAATCGTTGTTACAACCAAGTACACATTTTACTGTTGCGTTAAACAGAGGCTACAGTTAAGGAATTGCGCCCAGTAAATCCTCCCCGGCCAGGATACGAACCCATGACATAGTGCTCGCGGAACGCCAGGCGAGTGTCTTACCGCTACACCACGCAGACTACTAGGACTACTAGTTAACACACAATAACGGTAGTCGGGTGTTAGCTAACACACAATAACGGTAGTCGGGTGTTAGCTAACACACAATAACGGTAGTCGGGTGTTAGCTAACACACAATAACGGTAGTCGGGTGTTAGTTAACACACAATAACGGTTGTCGGGTGTTAGTTAACACACAATAACGGCAGTCGGGTGTTAGTTAACACACAATAACGGTAGTCGGGTGTTAGCTAACACACAATAACGGTAGTCGGGTGTTAGCTAACACACAATAACGGTAGTCGGGTGTTAGCTAACACACAATAACGGTAGTCGGGTGTTAGCTAACACACAATAACGGTAGTCGGGTGTTAGTTAACACACAATAACGGTAGTCGGGTGTTAGTTAACACACAATAACGGTAGTCGGGTGTTAGCTAACACACAATAACGGTAGTCGGGTGTTAGTTGACACACAATAACGGCAGTCGGGTGTTAGTTAACACACAATAACGGTAGTCGGGTGTTAGCTAACACACAATAACGGTAGTCGGGTGTTAGCTAACACACAATAACGGTAGTCGGGTGTTAGCTAACACACAATAACGGTAGTCGGGTGTTAGCTAACACACAATAACGGTAGTCGGGTGTTAGTTAACACACAATAACGGTAGTCGAGTGTTAGCTAACACACAATAACGGTAGTCGGGTGTTAGCTAACACACAATAACGGTAGTCGGGTGTTAGCTAACACACAATAACGGTAGTCGGGTGTTAGCTAACACACAATAACGGTAGTCGGGTGTTAGCTAACACACAATAACGGTAGTCGGGTGTTAGTTAACACACAATAACGGTAGTCGGGTGTTAGCTAACACACAATAACGGTAGTCGGGTGTTAGTTAACACACAATAACGGTAGTCGGGTGTTAGCTAACACACAATAACGGTAGTCGGGTGTTAGTTAACACACAATAACGGTAGTCGGGTGTTAGCTAACACACAATAACGGTAGTCGGGTGTTAACGTAGTATACAGAAACAGTTAAGTAACGCCGTCAGTGATGTCACCTACACAGTGGAAGTGTAACAAGCAGGGTATTGGTGGGTGTGGTGTTGGCGGGAAGAAAATGGGAAATTGCCCGTAGAGCAGGTAAGCTGGGGGACGGAGGAACGGGACGAGGGTGCAGGAAGCTTGAGCGAGGTACTAACTCCCAGGTACCTAGCAGTAAATAGGTACCTGGGAGTTAGTCAGCTGTCACGGGCTGCTTCCTGGGGGTGGAGGCCTGGTCGAGGACCGGGCCGCGGGGACACTAAAGCCCCGAAATCCTCTCAAGATAACCTCAAGAGAGGTACTGGACACAAGGCGGAGAGGAGTAGCACAGGGAGGAGGCCCAACCTCTGAGGATATGTGAACTTGAGTAAATATCTGTAAGGCTGAGTGGGGCGTTCTTTGCTCAGACACTCAGGGGCTGGTGCTCGCAGGCAGCTGGTAGTCGTTGATGGTACTTCATTCTTGCGTCTTCATTTTTCGTGGGTCTTCATTCTTCATTCGCTGGTCTTCTGGCTTTAGTGCTCTTCTTTCTACTTTCTCCTTAGGGTATTTTCCAGCGAGCTTCGATCCTTGGTCATCTTGTTGTTGTTGGAAGTGATACCTGGTGCTGACACAGTTGTGCTGTGGTTCGAGGTTGTGGGTGAGGTGTCCAGTAGGAAATAATCAGGGGCCAGATTAACGAAGCAGTTACGCAAGTACTTACGAACGTGTATATCATTTCTCAGTCTTTGACGGCTTTGGTTATATTTATTAAACGGTTTACAAGCATGAAAACTTCCCAATCAACTGTTGTATTTATGTATTTATTTATAATAGCATACAACTGTTATTGTAAGCTGTTATAAACAGCTTCCTGGTGCTTCGGAGTTAATTAACTATTTAATAATTGTAAACAAAGCAGCTACAATTTGACAAAAGATGTACAGGTTGGCAAGTGCTTGCGTAACTGCTGCGTGAATCTGGCCCCAGGTCTGTTGTAAACCTTCCGTGAGACATCTTCATCTGACGAATCAATTGAATAATAAACAGAGGCGGTGATCCTTGAAGGTTGAGTAGCAGCAGGTCGATGAGAGGGCTGCGGAGTGGTAGCTGTAACTACACCTGTAGTAGAGGTAGTGAAGACTTCCTCTGGTATGGTGAAAGTCAGGAGGCCGAAGCAGTATAGCGGAGGTTCAGAATCCTCACGAATTCCCGGTAGGTGGGGCGGGCAATCTTATCTGCCACAGTAGATAGAGCGTACACCGTGCTGTGCTGTGTGGTAGGAGCCGCCATCTGCTGTGGCGAAGGCTGTGATTGGCTGGCAGGCTGGTAATTGGAACTGGGCCCCAATTACCCGAAGAGGGTAGACTGGTTCAATAATGAAAGCACTGAGGATGTGCTGTTGACCTCTGGTTCACGGGAAGAGGTGAGGGGGGGATACGGGGTGCCTGCGTGTAATCTGAGCCTCAGGATATATATATAACTGGGGTGTGAAAACTCACACCCCAGAAGTGACTCGAACCCATACTCCCAGAAGCAACGCAACTGGTATGTACAAGACGCCTTAATCCACTTGACCATCACGACCGGACATAATGAGGTGATAGCCGAGGCTATATGAACCACCCCACCGCCGGCACTCGGATAGTTATCTTGGGCATAGCATTTTACCAAATCACCTCATTCTTTGGGGCACACGTGAGGAACACAAATGCGAACAAGCCTGAATGGTCCCCAGGACATATGCAACTGAAAACTCAAACCCCAGAAGTGACTCGAACCCATACTCCCAGAAGCAACGCAACTGGTATGTACAAGACGCCTTAATCCACTTGACCATCACGACCGGACATAATGAGGTGATAGCCGAGGCTATATGAACCACCCCACCGCCGGCACTCGGATAGTTATCTTGGGCATAGCATTTTACCAAATCACCTCATTCTTTGGGGCACACGTGAGGAACACAAATGCGAACAAGCCTGAATGGTCCCCAGGACATATGCAACTGAAAACTCACACCCCAGAAGTGACTCGAACCCATACTCCCAGAAGCAACGCAACTGGTATGTACAAGACGCCTTAATCCACTTGACCATCACGACCGGACATAATTCATTCAGGCTTGTTCGCATTTGTGTTCCTCACGTGTGCCCCAAAGAATGAGGTGATTTGGTAAAATGCTATGCCCAAGATAACTATCCCAGTGCCGGCGGTGGGGTGGTTCATATAGCCTCGGCTATCACCTCATTATGTCCGGTCGTGATGGTCAAGTGGATTAAGGCGTCTTGTACATACCGGTTGCGTTGCTTCTGGGAGTATGGGTTCGAGTCACTTCTGGGGTGTGAGTTTTCAGTTGCATATTGTCCTGGGGACCATTCAGGCTTGTTCGCATATATATATATATATATATATATATATATATATATATATATATATATATATATATATATATATATTATTCTATATATATATATATATTATATATATATATATTATATATAAATATGACCGAAAAAGTAAGATTAATAATTCTAACACGAACTTTCTCAATCTTTCGTACATTTCTTTTCACTGCTGGTGGTAATTCAAAAATCAATTCTCCAAAATTCATTTTTATTTCTAGTCTGACGCGACACTTGAGCGCGTTTCGTAAAACTTATTACATTTTCAAAGACTTTAGTTTACACATACACAACTGAATAGAACTTACACATCTCCGATTTGTTTATATCTACATTTGAGTGAGGTGGATGGGGTGAGGTGGCATTAATAGGGTATTAAATTCATCAACACAAGACAGAACACGAAACAATGGGTATTGAATGGAAGTGATTGTAGAAAGCCTATTGGTCCATATTTCTTGATGCTTCTATATTGGAGCGGAGTCTTGAGGTGGGTAGAATATAGTTGTTGCACAACTATATTCTATATAGTTGTGCAACAACTATATTCTACCCACCTCAAGACTCCGCTCCAATATAGAAGCATCAAGAAATATGGACCAATAGGCTTTCTACAATCACTTCCATTCAATACCCATTGTTTCGTGTTCTGTCTTGTGTTGATGAATTTAATACCCTATTAATGCCACCTCACCCCATCCACCTCACTCAAATGTAGATATAAACAAATCGGAGATGTGTAAGTTCTATTCAGTTGTGTATGTGTTAACTAAAGTCTTTGAAAATGTAATAAGTTTTACGAAACGCGCTCAAGTGTCGCGTCAGACTAGAAATAAAAATGAATTTTGGAGAATTGATTTTTGAATTACCACCAGCAGTGAAAAGAAATGTACGAAAGATTGAGAAAATTCGTGTTAGAATTATTAATCTTACTTTTTCGGTCATATATATATATATATATATATATATATATATATATATATATATATATATATATATATATATATATATATATATATATATATATGTGTGTGTGTGTGTGTGTGTGTATCACGAAAATAAACACGTGATTAAGAATGTGACAATGTCAGACCACGGAGGAAAATGAAACAGGAATTTCCTTAAGTACTTTCGTATATTAAATACATCTTCAGAAGGAATGATTCCTTCTGAAGATGTATTTAATATATATATTAATATATATATATATATATATATATATATATATATATATATATATATATATATATATATATATATATATATATATATATATAATCTTTCCCTGTGTCTTACGAGAGATGAGACCATGGCTGCAGTATTGGTCTGCCCATGTATGCATGCATGTATGTATGTATGTATGTATGTATGTATGTATGTATGTAGACCAAGGGTATATGTATCAGCGGTAACTAGATTGTTTGTCAAGGTGATTTCTCCTCCACTGGTGATAACGAGGCCTCGTAGTGAGGTTGTTACTACTGCATATATTTATCTTCTCCCGAGCGCTCCCAACGTCACTAAACCGTGGTGCTAAATTGGACCCGAACCTAACCTACCCGAGTACCCACGAAGAAAAAACGGGGACGTCACGTCAATTTCTGGAGTCACTATGCTATTTTAAGTTCGTAAGTTTCTGTCCTTCGGGAAAATAATACGTCAAAATACGATGTACTATTGAGGAGAACGTGTTGCGGCCTGGGGATAATATTCTGCTGGTGAGGCACAGTGCCCGATCACAGTGCCCGATCACAGTGCCCGATCACAGTGCCCGTTCACAGTGCTCGTTCACAGTGCTCGTTCACAGTGCCCGTTCACAGTGCTCGTTCACAGTGCCCGATCACAGTGCCCGTTCACAGTGCTCGTTCACAGTGCCCGTTCACAGTGCCCGTTCACAGTGCCCGATCACAGTGCCCGATCACAGTGCCCGATCACAGTGCCCGTTCACAGTGCTCGTTCACAGTGCTCGTTCACAGTGCCCGATCACAGTGCTCGTTCACAGTGCTCGTTCACAGTGCTCGTTCACAGTGCTCGTTCACAGTGCCCGATCACAGTGCCCGTTCACAGTGCTCGTTCACAGTGCTCGTTCACAGTGCCCGTTCACAGTGCTCGTTCACAGTGCCCGTTCACAGTGCTCGTTCACAGTGCTCGTTCACAGTGCTCGTTCACAGTGCTCGTTCACAGTGCCCGATCACAGTGCCCGTTCACAGTGCTCGTTCACAGTGCTCGTTCACAGTGCTCGTTCACAGTGCTCGTTCACAGTGCTCGTTCACAGTGCTCGTTCACAGTGCTCGTTCACAGTGCCCGATCACAGTGCCCGTTCACAGTGCCCGATCACAGTGCCCGATCACAGTGCCCGATCACAGTGCCCGTTCACAGTGCTCGTTCACAGTGCTCGTTCACAGTGCTCGTTCACAGTGCTCGTTCACAGTGCTCGTTCACAGTGCTCGTTCACAGTGCTCGTTCACAGTGCTCGTTCACAGTGCCCGATCACAGTGCCCGTTCACAGTGCCCGATCACAGTGCCCGATCACAGTGCCCGTTCACAGTGCTCGTTCACAGTGCTCGTTCACAGTGCTCGTTCACAGTGCTCGTTCACAGTGCTCGTTCACAGTGCTCGTTCACAGTGCCCGTTCACAGTGCTCGTTCACAGTGCCCGATCACAGTGCCCGATCACAGTGCCCGATCACAGTGCCCGATCACAGTGCCCGTTCACAGTGCTTGTTCACAGTGCTCGTTCACAGTGCCCGTTCACAGTGCTCGTTCACAGTGCCCGATCACAGTGCCCGTTCACAGTGCTCGTTCACAGTGCTCGTTCACAGTGCTCGTTCACAGTGCTCGTTCACAGTGCCCGTTCACAGTGCCCGTTCACAGTGCTCGTTCACAGTGCTCGTTCACAGTGCCCGTTCACAGTGCTCGTTCACAGTGCCCGATCACAGTGCCCGTTCACAGTGCTCGTTCACAGTGCTCGTTCACAGTGCTCGTTCACAGTGCCCGATCATAGTGCTCGTTCACAGTGCTCGTTCACAGTGCTCGTTCACAGTGCTCGTTCACAGTGCCCGTTCACAGTGCCCGTTCACAGTGCTCGTTCACAGTGCTCGTTCACAGTGCCCGATCACAGTGCCCGATCATAGTGCTCGTTCACAGTGCTCGTTCACAGTGCCCGATCACAGTGCCCGATTACAGTGCCCGTTCACAGTGCTCGTTCACAGTGCTCGTTCACAGTGCTCGTTCACAGTGCCCGATCACAGTGCCCGATCACAGTGCCCGATCACAGTGCCCGATCACAGTGCCCGATCACAGTGCCCGATCATAGTGCTCGTTCACAGTGCCCGATCACAGTGCTCGTTCACAGTGCCCGATCACAGTGCCCGTTCACAGTGCCCGTTCACAGTGCCCGTTCACAGTGCCCGATCACAGTGCCCGATCACAGTGCCCGATCACAGTGCCCGATCACAGTGCCCGATCACAGTGCCCGTTCACAGTGCCCGATCACAGTGCCCGATCACAGTGCCCGATCACAGTGCCCGATCACAGTGCCCGATCACAGGATCGGGCTACGAAGGATCTGGGATACGAAGACAAGGATCTGGGATACGAAGACAAGGATCTGGGATACGAAGACAAGGATCTGGGATACGAAGACAAGGATCTGGGATACGAAGACAAGGATCTGGGATACGAAGACAAGGATCTGGGATACGAAGACAAGGATCTGGGATACGAAGACAAGGATCTGGGATACGAAGACAAGGATCTGGGATACGAAGACAAGGATCTGGGATACGAAGACAAGGATCTGGGATACGAAGACAAGGATCTGGGATACGAAGACAAGGATCTGGGATACGAAGACAAGGATCTGGGATACGAAGACAAGGATCTGGGATACGAAGACAAGGATCTGGGATACGAAGGCAAGGATCTGGGATACGAAGACAAGGATCTGGGATACGAAGACAAGGATCTGGGATACGAAGACAAGGATCTGGGATACGAAGACAAGGATCTGGGATACGAAGACAAGGATCTGGGATACGAAGACAAGGATCTGGGATACGAAGACAAGGATCTGGGATACGAAGACAAGGATCTGGGATACGAAGACAAGGATCTGGGATACGAAGACAAGGATCTGGGATACGAAGACAAGGATCTGGGATACGAAGACAAGGATCTGGGATACGAAGACAAGGATCTGGGATACGAAGACAAGGATCTGGGATACGAAGACAAGGATCTGGGATACGAAGACAAGGATCTGGGATACGAAGACAAGGATCTGGGATACGAAGACAAGGATCTGGGATACAAAGACAAGGATCTGGGATACGAAGACAAGGATCTGGGATACGAAGACAAGGATCTGGGATACGAAGACAAGGATCTGGGATACGAAGACGAGGATCTGGGATACGAAGACAAGGATCTGGGATACGAAGACAAGGATCTGGGATACGAAGACAAGGATCTGGGATACGAAGACAAGGATCTGGGATACGAAGACAAGGATCTGGGATACGAAGACAAGGATCTGGGATACGAAGACAAGGATCTGGGATACGAAGACAAGGATCTGGGATACGAAGACAAGGATCTGGGATACGAGCACAGCTTTGTTTCACATTTTTTTTAATCCAATTACAAACTTCAGAACTTCACACCCAGCGGGTATTATTGTATCAATAAGCCCCACAGTCCTTCGGTGATCATAACGTCTAATAAATGCAAAGCATGCCCCCATGGTTGAAGATGTAGAGGTTTCGTAAAGTGGTGTTGAGGGGTCCTGAAGTATAGATGCTGCCCAACACAGGGCCAGTGAACATTTCCTCTGGTGCAAAGGCGCCACTTGAGCGGTTCTGCTCAAGTGACAACTAACTAAAGGGTCAGCTCTTGAAGTTAGTCACTGATTAACTTTTCAAAAGACATTCCGGTGTCAGATTTTTTAATGGAGGGTAGAGCGACGGTCTCGCTTCATGCAGGTCAGCGTTCAATCCCCGACCGTCCAAGTAGTTGGGCACCATTCCTACCTCCCGTCCCAACTCAAATCCTTATCCTGACCCCTTCCATGTGCTATATAGTCGTAATGGCTTGGTGCTTCCTCCTCATAGTTCCCTTCACTTCCCTTCCCTTCACTTCCCTTCCCTCCCTTTGCTTATTCTGTTACCTCTTCTTCTATTATGTCTTCTCTCTCTCTCTCTCTCTCTCTCTCTCTCTCTCTCTCTCTCTCTCTCTCTCTCTCTCTCTCTCTCTCTCTCTCTCTCTCTCTCTCTCTCTCTCTCTCTCTCTCTCTCTCTATCTCTCTCACACTCTCTCTCTCTCTCTCTCTCTCTCTCTCTCTCTCTCTCTCTCTCTCTCTCTCTCTCTCTCTCTCTCTCTCTCTCTCTCGTCTACTCCCCCCTCCCAGTACTCTCACTCGTCTACTCTCCCCTCCCAGTACTCTCACTCCTCTACTCTCCCCTCCCAGTACTCTCACTCGTCTACTCTCCCCTCGCAGTACTCTCACTCCTCTACTCTCCCCTCCCAGTACTCTCACTCGTCTACTCTCCCCTCTCCCTCTGTGCCTGGAGGCAGATCTCGTGGATAATGATGTGATGATGTAGGAACCGGTGATATGCAAATTATGAACGGGGGGGCGGGAGGGGGAATGAAAGGCCTTTGGGGGGAATGGGGGGGAGTCAGTGAGGGAGGGGGAGAGGGAAGGAGAGGAGGATGTGAGGGAGGGAGAGAAGGATGGTGGTTGAGTATATAAGAGGGAGGTAGGGAAGGAGGGAGACAAAACTATGGTAATTAAGGGAGAGGGGGGGGAAGGGAGGGGGACAGGGGAGGGGAAGAATGGAGGGAAGGATAAGGGAGGGGGGAGAAGGGGTGATTGTGGTCTGAGGTGAGACATCAGTCAGTTGACGGCTAATTAGCTATTCAACCGGGTAGGAATATTGATTAATGTGGCGTCTTGAGGAGCGAGCAGGAGATGAAGGGTGAGGGGGAAGGTAATGGGGAGGGAGGAGGTAATGGGGAGGGAGGAGGTAATGGGGAGGGAGGAGGTAATGGGGAGGGAGGAGGTAATGGGGAGGGAGGAGGTAATGGGGAGGGAGGAGGTAATGGGGAGGGAGGAGGTAATGGGGAGGGAGGAGGTAATGGGGAGGGAGGAGGTAATGGGAAGGGAGGAGGTAATGGGAAGGGAGGAGGTAATGGGAAGGGAGGAGGTAATGGGAAGGGAGGAGGTAAGTGAAGGGAGGAGAAAGCAGCAAGGAAAGTCAAGGTAAGCCTTGCCTTGCGGCCTCAGCCGGGGAAATCTATATTAATCAGTACTACTGTTTTGTGTGTGTTTGTGTACTTACCTGGTTATCTAGTTGTACTCACCTAGTTGTGCTTGCAGGGGTTGAGCTCTGGCTCTTTGGTCCCGCCTCTCAACTGTCAATCAACAGGTGTACAGGTTCCTGAGGCTATACACTTGAAACTGTGTATGGAGTCAGCCTCCACCACATCACTTCCTAATGCATTCCATTTGTCAACCACTCTGACACTAAAAAAGTTCTTTCTAATATCTCTGTGGCTCATTTGGCCACTCAGTTTCCACCTGTGTCTCCTAGTGCGTGTGCCCCTTGTGTTAAATAGGCTGTCTTTATCAACCCTGTCGATTCCCTTGAGAATCTTGAATGTGGTGATCATGTCCCCCTAACTCTTCTGTCTTCCAACGAAGTGAGGTTTAATTCCCGTAGTCTCTCCTCGTAGCTCATACCTCTCAGCTCGGGTACTAGTCTGGTGGCAAACCTTTGAACCTTTTCCAGTTTAGTCTTATGCTTGACTGGATATGGACTCCATGCTGGAGCCGCATACTCCAAGATTGGTCTGACATATGTGGTATATAATGTTCTGAAAGATTTCTTACACAAGTTTCTAAAGGCCGTTCTTATGTTAGCCAACCTGGCATATGCTGCTGATGTTATCCTCATGATATGAGCTTCAGGGCACAGGTCTGGCATGATATCAACCCCCAGGTCTTTCTCTCTCTCTGACTCTTGAAGTATTTCATCTCCCAAATGATATCTTGTATCTGGTTTCCTGCTTCCTACACCTATCTTCATTACATTCCATTTGCTTGGGTTAAACTCTAACAGCCATTTGTTCGACCATTCCTGCAGCTTGTCCAGGTCTTCTCGAAGCCTCAAGCTGTCCTCCTCTGTCTTAATCCTTCTCATAATTTTGGCGTCGTCAGCAATTAAGAGGAATGAGTCTATACCCTCTGGGGTATAGACTCATTTCTGATATACATTTACGTATATCAGAAACAGGATAGGTCCAAGTACAGAGCCCTGTGGGACTCCACTGGTGACTTCACGCCAATCTGAGGTCTCACCCCCTCACCGTAACTCTCTACTTCCTATTGCTTAGGTACTCCCTTATCCACTGAAGCACCTTACTAGCTACCTGTCTCTCCAGCTTATATACCAGCCTCTTATGCGGTACTGTGTCAAAGGCTTTCCGACAATCCAAAAAAATGCAGTCCGCCCATCCTTCTCTTTCTTGCTTAATCTTTGTCACCTGATCGTATATCTCTGTTAAGCCAGCAATGCAAGATTTACCCTCCCTGAATCCATGTTGGCAATTTGTCCCTTCTCTCCAGATGTGTTACTAGGTTTTGTCTCACGATCTTCTCCATCACCTTGCATGGTATACAAGTCAAGGACACTGGCCTGTAATTCAGTGCCTCTTGCCTGTCACCCCTTTTTGTATATTGGGACCACATTTGCCGTCTTCCATATTTCTGGTAGGTATCCCATCTCCAGTGACCTACTATACACTGTGGAGAGTGGCAAGCAAAGTGCTTCTGCACACTCTTTCAGTACCCATGGTGAGATCCCGTCTGGACCAACAGCCATTCTAACATCCAGAACCAGCAGGTGTCTCTTGACCTCCTCTCTCGTAATTTCGAACCCTTCCAAGGCCGTCTGATTTACCTCCCTTTCTCCTAGCACAGTGACCTCACCTTGTTCTATTGTGAAGAACTCCTGGAACCTCTTGTTGAGTTCTTCACACACCTCTCTGTCATTCTCTGTATACCTGTCCTCGTCTGTTCTAAGTTTCGTTACCTGTTCTTTCACTGTTGTTTTCCTCCTGATGTGACTGTGGAGTAGCTTTGGTTCGGTTTTGGCTTTGTTTGCTATATCATTTCCATGATTTTCCTCTGCTTCTCTTCTCACCCTGACGTACTCATTCCTGGTTCTCTGGTATCTCTCTCTGCTTTCTGGTGTTCTGTTATTCCGGAAGTTCCTCCATGCTCTTTTGTTCAGTCCCTTTGCTTCCATACATGCCCTATTATACCATGGATTCTTCTTTTGCTTCTCGGAATTTTTTCCTTTGTACCGGGATGAACCTGTTTACTGCCTCCTGACACTGTAGGGTGACATAGTCCATCATATCTTGTACAGACTTAGCTCTGAGGTCTGTGCCCCTTACGAAATACCTTGGGGCACAGAGAAATTCTCATCTCCTCATAGTTTCCCTTTCGGTATGCCAGCCTTTTGTTTCCTAGTTCTTTTTTTTTGGGGGAGATAATTCCTAGCTCTGCCAGGTACTCAAAGTTCAATACACTGTGGTACTCATTCCCAAGGGTGCTTCCATCTTAAGGAGATATAGACCTGGATATTTATATAGTAAACACTCGATTGAATTTGACAAATAGTTTGCCAGTATGGGCAGTGAATAAGAATATAAATAAAAGACTAGTCATGAGATGTGGAGAATTTCCTGGGGGTGTGAGGCTCGCTTCTGAGGACGTAGATCCCACTTGAGCACCAGAAATCCTGAAGGGAAGTCGCGCTCCTTTGAGCTCCTGTTAGAGAAGAACCCCATGGTTGATATATCTTCTAAAGGAAGGAAGTGTGCAGATGTTTCAGCTGTGGAATTAATCTGGAAACGTGTGGGCCCGAGTCCTGGATGGCAGGAAGAGTTGTGAAACCATCCTGAAACATTTTCATGGGCAGCCGTGTGAGCGCCCTGGTCAGAGTCAGGGAGTGGGCGTCCTTGCAGGAAACAATTCAAAGGTAAGCACATTTTAACCAGATAACGGTTATTGCTTGTAGTTAGTCGTGTGCCCAGCGGCCGTAGCAAATGTTTATTGATATGTTAGGCAAATTTTATTAAGGCTGTGAGCTGAAATAAGGGAGTGAAGAGGAGACGACCAGCTGGAGGAGGCGGCGACGCCCACCCCTTCGAGCGCTCGTGGGTGACTGAGGGAGCCTAGCTTTTGGCGGAGGAGCTGCCTCACAGCGGCAGGCGGAGGATGGACCAGCCCAAACGTAGGAGAGTCCTCTTACAGTATGTGGGAAGCAGGGAAATGTCGCGTGAAACATTTATTGTGTGTATTTCATTTCAGTTATATGTTTGTAGAGGAACATTATTATTGTCGTATCAATGGGTTGCAGGTTTGAGGATGGAGTTGAGGGGAGTACTTTGAGGCCAGAGAAGAAGTTAATGAGTGGAACTTCAAGGCCATAGGGGTGGATGTTGTACCCTGTGGAACAGCAAGACCCATAGTGAGGAATTGGACCTCAAACTGTGTGAAGAGGTCCAGTGAAGTGAAGTTTCACATGCTTCTGTGGAATCAGTGGTGGAGTATCACTGGAGTCCAAGGGAAACTTCATGGTGCAGCAACCTGGAAGAGCTGTAGAGGATCCTGATAGATAAACCTGGAAGAACCTGATGATGCCAGGGTAGTGAACTTCCAGATGTGGGAAGGAAGTTCTTATTGGCTACTTGTAGGGAGTTGGTAGAGTGCTTGATTGCCATTAGTGTGTAAGACTCAATGAAAAGTGGGTGATTGGTTATCATTTTTGTATCAAGGGATACTTATACTGAGGTTTATAGAGTTACAGCTATAGGCTGGATTACCTGCAGATACATACATATATATATATATATATATATATATATATATATATATATATATATATATATATATATATATATATATATATATATATATATATATATATATATATATATATATATATATATATATATATATATATATATATATATATTGTGACGATAATCTCTTTCTAGAGAGATTGAGCCTGCTCTTCCCTACCTCAAGTTACGTCAATTATACAAGTACAAGATGCTACATTCAAGATACGTCACTGGTAGCACAAAACGTTTTGACCAGGAGGCAAAACGTACCCAAGATTCCCCCTACTCCACACTCTCTCCATGCCGGCTTGTCGTCAACCAGCAAACTACCGATTCCAGCCTGCCTGCTCCTGATTGGTGACTCGCCGACCGCGCACCTGCACACTGCACCTCCGCGCCCTCTACCTGAATCGACGTCGGAGCCCTGACCAGCTATCAACTTCAGAATATTCTTTGAATATATTTCAGCTCATAGAGTTGACATCTCTCTCTGGCATACTAAGCTACTGGCTTGTATACGAAGGGAGGTCTCAGCCATAGCTGATATTCTCAGCACCATTTTATTTATTTCACCATTATACTATTGTGTCTCACATTGTCTTTGCATTTATCTTTGTTATTTAATCGTACTTTTCACTCCCCGAGATTTGTCTTTATTTTCATTTATGTTTAAAGTAAATATATTAAAGTTTCATTGTTCATACTTTGTGGTTTACGTGTTCCTCCCTCTCACTTACCACAGACAACAGGCAAGCAGTCTAAATTTTTGTTTTATGTGTGACCAGGCATTGACACCTGCTATTGGAGGACTGCCGAACACCAACACTCCAACACTTTCCCGTCACAATATATATATATATATTGTGACGATAATCTCTTTCAAGAGAGATTGAGCCTGCTCTTCCCTACATAAAGTTACTTATATATATATACAACAATAAGATGCTACCTTCAAGATACGTCTACCAGTAGCACAAAACGTTTTGACCAGGGGGCAAACGTACCCTAAACTCCCTCCCTACTCCACACTCCCTCCATGCCGGCTCGCCACCGTCATCAACCAGCAAACTACCATTCCCAGCCTGCCTGCTTCTAATTGGTGACCCGCCGACTGCACATCTACACCACAGCGCCCTCTACTTAGTCGATGTCTGGGCTTGAACCAGTCAGTGAAATTAGAATATCTTGTGCTCTCAAGCTGTGAACAACTAACTGATATACGCTCTGTCTATCGGGTGGATGTTTCTCTGCTAGTGCTTTATTCTCAGCACCTGCTTATTTCATTTTGTCTTTATATTATAGAGTAACGCCATCCCTGTTCTTAATTTTTGTTATATTTTTTGACTTGTTTCTTTGCACTGTACATAGCCAAGGAATTGTCTTTGTTTTTAATTTGTTTTCAATTTAATTAAAGTTTCATTATTCATACTATGTGTTTTGCGTGTATTCCCTTACTTTACCATAGACAACAGCCAAGCAGTCGATCTTTATTTTCTTTAATGTGATAGGCATTGACACCAGCCATTAAGAGGACTGCCGAACATCTACACTCCTTCATTTTTCCATCACACATATATATATATATATATATATATATATATATATATATATATATATATATATATTTATATATTTCTAGGGCTGATACTGCCATAATTGTTTTTTAAGATTTAACCCACTAGGTGAGGTTTGTAGAATAAGTGGCGAGCCAGGAGTTGGGCTACCACTTGGTATATTCAGCTGATAGAGTCCTGATGGTATTGGTTTGTAACCAGGTTATAATATCATAAGGTGTTGAAGTTTATATACTTATATATTGTATGTGAGTGCTTTATATATGTTCTGTGTTGCTATTAAATGTTTGTAATGAACAGGTGTTTGCTCTTGTTCTACCCCCTCCCCGCTCAGCTCGTTGTCGCCGTGTGGGGGCTTAGTGGGCGGCTGCCAGAGTGTGATGCTCCTTGGGACAGTCCTCTGTCCTTTTCTAGCCTTGTGCTCCTGCTGCCGTCCTCTCCAATTCTGCTGGGCATCTTTTCCTTTTCCTTCTGTTTCGTTTTTCTCCCCCTTCTTCTCCTATCTGCTTGCCGGTTCCTACCGACCTTTTGCTCGTTCTGGTTCTTCCCTTGGACTTCTTCTATTTTGACGCCCGGGTGCTTGAGGAGGCATACTCATGCACCCGTAGAACTGCAGTACCCGACGTCGAGAGCGAGGGGAACCTTTTATTGTCAATCCCCACTTCGTCACTGAACCCGATCTCGACGGACTGTCGGTTTCTTAAGGTGGCGTTTGTGGGGCGTATACTCACGACGCACCCCTAGGAGGCCCCGACAAGATCGGCGATAGCTTCTTGTTGGGTGTCCTGCCTCTAATTGTGGCTCCATGGTGGGTGTGGGGGCACATTCGTGAGTGAATTCGTAATTTCGTCAAGATGATAACCCCTGTTTCGGCTGCTTCTGGCTTACCTTTTCAGGCTCGTGGGGTGGGCGACCAAGCCCCCGAGTCGGTCCGTATTGGAAGACCGGGCTCTGTAGCCTCCGCTGCATTGGGCCCCGACCTTGCTCCTCCTTTGGCCTCTCTGACTCCTTCCCCTGGCTCCCCTCCCTCCTCTGTGGTTGAGTCGAGCCCCAAGCCCCCAGTGGTGACTACCTCGTCCCCTGGCGCGGCTCCTTCTCTAGTTGTTACTACTGCGCCTTTTAACCCCTCTCTCTCTGGGGGTTCTCACCGCCGTTCTCGTCACGGCCGCCCTCGCTCGATTCCTTCCAGTTCTGCTACCTATCAAGCCTTGTTTGGTCCCGCTTCGTGGGCCAAATATTTTGATCTCCTCCCTCTTGATTCTGCGCCTCCTGACGATTTCTCCCTTCATCGACATCTCATTGATTCCGTGGATGCCTCCAATACTTTTAACCCCACTCGTCTCGGTACGCGTGTCGTTGCTGCTCCTTCTCAGGATGCTGCTTCCCGCTTGGCTGCCTTATCCTGCCTTGGCGAGACCCCCGTTCGGGTCTCGAAGAACGTTCAGTTGAATGCCAGTGTTGGCACTATTTTGCTCCCGCCCCATGTTGCGACCGGTGTTCGGGACCTACGCGACTGCCACGACGATATTCGACATATCCTCGCTGCCCAGGGCCATTCTATTCTCCAGGTGGACACGTTTACTCGTCCCCCTCGTGGTAGTCGCCGTCAACCCCTCCGGGTTGTGAAGATTACCTTTGATGGTAGGACCCTTCCACCCTCTGTCATTCTTGCTGGTGCCAGGTGCTCTGTCCAGGAGTACATTCCTTCTCCTCGGCTCTGCAACAAGTGCTGGAGGTTTGGGCATGGTGCCCTCCGCTGCTCCGGGACTGTCTCTCTCTGTCCTTTGTGTGGTGGCGAAGGTCACTCTAAGTCGGAGTGCGCTTCTCCCCAGGCTCGTTGCCTCAACTGCGGTGAGGCCCATCCTACCTTCTCCCGTGCGTGTGTCCATTACAAGCTTGAGGCAGCCGTCCTCAACTTGAAGCACCGGGAGCGTTTATCTTTTCCTGAGGCGAGGCGCCAGGTTCGCCGGCTCCCGCCTTATGCTAATATCTCTTATGCTCGCATGTTGCGCTCTTCCTCTCCTCGTCCTTCCCGCCTTCCTCAGACTCACAACCGTTTCCAGGCCTTGGACCCTGATGCGCCCACTATCCCCTCCTCTGTCCCTTTGGGTTCTCTCCCGAAGGATCCTCCTCCTGGTCCTCTGTCTGGGGTTCCCCTTCCTTCTACCCGGTCTGTCGTGTCTTCTGTGTCTCCTTCCTCGTCCCCCTCCGATCCTCCTTCCCATCCTCTTCCTCCATCTATCGGCTCTCCCCGCCGCCTGTCGGTGCGGGCGGATGTCCATCGCTCTCCTAACGGCCGTCGTGTGTGCTCTCGTTCGGCTTCTCCTGTTGAGACACTGGAATCCGTTGCCCGGTACGTAGTTGCTGGGACACCGGTCTCTTTAAGTCAGAAGCGTAAGCCTGGCTCCTCTCCTTCCTCTTCCCCGGCGGGTAAGAAGGCTTCGCTTTCTTCCTCAGCTCCTCCTTCTGGCTCTGTTGCTCCTTCCACTCCCGTTTCAGTGCTTGCGCCCCCTGTTCCTGCTATGGAGGTTTCTTTGGCCCCTGCTTCCCTTTCGGTTGCTGCTCTTGCTGGGGTGCGCTCCTCTCTTTCTACTCCCCCTCTTCCTGCTGCTGTCCTTGACTACTCCTCTCCGTTGTCTCCTCCTCCTCCGGACCCTGCCCGCCCACCTCTGATCTGTTCTCCCGTTTCCTTCCCTCCGTCTTTGCTCAGTTTACCCATGCCCCCTAACCCTGATCCCGACCCTGATATTCTTTAACGTGCTCTGTTGGTCTTTCGCCTTTGTTTCTTCCTTGTTCTCTGTTTTTGTCCTTTCTCTTCTCGTCGTTGTCCATTCTTCAATGGAACGTTCGAGGTTATTACGCCAATTTCCTCGAACTCCAACTTCTGGTTTCGCGGTTTTCGCCCCTTTGTGTCTGTCTCCAGGAGCCGATGCTTGGTGCTCGTCCTGGTCGTTTTCGTGGCTATTCCTTTCTCTCCCCCCCCCAGCCATTGCTGGGGCTTCTAATTCTTCTGCTCTCTTGATTCGGGCTGATGTTCCCTTTGTTCCTTTACTTTTTCCTTCGCCTCTCCATTGTTCTGCTGCTCGTATCTTTGTGGGGAAATGGTACACAGTTTGTTCCATTTATCTCCCCCCGAGTGTCCCGCTCTCTCTTCCTGATTTGAAACACCTCCTAGACTCCTTGCCGGAGCCTGTGCTCCTGCTGGGTGACTTCAATTGTCGTCATTCTCTTTGGGGTGACGTTCTGACGAATACCCGGGGTCGCCTCCTTGAGCCGTTTCTCCTCTCTTCTTCCCTGTCTCTTCTGAATTCTGGTGAGCCCACTCATTTGGACTCTCGAACTCGCACCCTTTCTTGTCTTGATCTTTCTCTCTGCTCTTCTTCTCTTTACTTAGATTTCACATGGCAGGTTCTTGATGACCTCCATGGAAGTGATCATTTCCCCATCCTTGTTTCCTTTTTCTCTTTTCGCCCTTCCCTCTCTTTCCCTAGGTGGCAGTTTGCTAAGGCGGACTGGACCCTATTTTCCCTCAGTGCTACTCTCTCTGACCTCTCCCTTCTGCCCCTCTCTCGCGCTCTCCTCCTTTTTCATGACACTGTCTTCGACGCTGCCCTCCGCTCTATTCCTCGCTCTTCCTCTCGGGGTCCACGGAAGTGCGTTCCCTGGTGGAATGCGGACTGTGCTCGGGCTGTCCGCTGTAAGCGTGCAGCCTGGAAGAAGCACCGCCGTAGGCAGACGACCGATTCTTTTCTTTTCTTTCGGAAAGCGAGTGCGGTGGCCCGTAGGGCCATCCGTACGGCTAAACGTGAATGTTGGGCATCTTATGTCTCGACAATTACGTCCGAAACCCCTCTGGCCCAGATCTGGAAGCGTATCCGCAAGATAGCGGGTAAGTTCGTTCCCGATGTTTCACCGGTCCTTCACCTCCATGATACTCTTGTGGCGGACCCGTTGCAGGTCGCTTCCGAACTGGGTTCCCACTTTTCTTCTGTTAGCTCTGGTCTTCATCTTCCCCAATCTTTCCTTCTTCGTAAACCTGTCCTTGAGTCTCGTCCTTTAGATTTCTGCACTCATCTTCAGCTTCCCTATAATGATCCCTTCTCTCTCTCTGAACTTCGTTCTGCCCTGGCCCTCTGCGGTTCTACGGCGGCGGGCTCCGATGGTATTCATTATGAGATGCTTCGCCATCTCCCTCCGAGCACGTCTCAGTATTTACTGAGTCTGTATAATCGGATCTGGGAGTCGTCGTCAGTCCCTGAGGACTGGCTCGATGCCGTTGTCCTCCCTGTTCGCAAACCAGGGTCTCTGGGTACTTCCCCTAAGGACTTTCGCCCTATTGCTCTCACAAGTTGTGTCTGCAAACTCTTTGAACGTATGGTTAACGTTCGTCTGATGTGGTTCCTGGAACACCATCACCTCTTCTCCCCTTCTCAATTTGGTTTCCGCAAGTGCCGCAGCACGACAGATGTCCTGGTGAACTTGGAGGTCTATATACGTACTGCTTTTGCTGCGAAGACCTCCGTTGTTGCCGTCCTTTTTGACCTAGAAAAGGCTTACGACACCACTTGGCGTTATCATATCCTATCTCAACTTCATTCTTTTGGCCTTCGTGGTCATCTCCCTCTCTTTCTCCGCAGCTTCCTCTCTCGTCGTTCCTTTCGGGTGCGCCTTGGTACCGCTCTCTCTCCCTCTTTTCAGCAATACGAAGGTGTGCCCCAGGGTAGTGTTCTGAGCACTACTCTTTTTCTGGTTGCCCTCAATGGTCTTCTTTCCTCTCTTCCTTCTGGTGTCTTCTCCGCTCTCTATGTCGATGATCTTACCCTTTGTTGTCAGGGTGATGATTCGCCTCTCCTTCAACGCCGGCTTCAACTTGCGATTGATGCCGTGTCGTCTTGGGCCACAGGTCATGGCTTCAAGTTCTCTACTTCTAAGACTTGTGCCATGACTTTTACGCGGAAACGGGTTGTTCTTCGTCCCTCTTTGTCGCTTTATGGTCATCCCCTTGAATACAAAGATTCCGCGAAGCTTTTGGGGTTATTCCTTGACACTCGTTTGTCTTGGTCTCCCCATATCTCTTACCTCCGTGTTGAGTGCTCTGAGTCCCTTACCCTCCTTCGGGTCTTGTCCCATACTTCTTGGGGGGCAGATAGGCGCACTCTCCTTGCTTTACATTCCTCTCTCGTCCTGTCTAAGCTCGATTATGGTTGCCCTGCTTACTCGTCTGCTTCTCCTTCTACTCTTCGCCGTCTTGATGCTTTGCACCATACTGGGTTGCGCCTCAGTTCTGGTGCCTTTCGTTCGACTCCCGTCCTTAGCTTGTATGTTGACACTGGCTTCCTGTCTCTCCAGGACCGCCGTGATCGCTACTGTCTTCGCTATCTTGCGCGGTCCTTGCAACATCCTTCCTCTCGTCTCTGTCGTGCTTTAACTTTTACCCCTCCTGCGGTTCCTGTTCCTCTTCACCACCTCCCTCTTTCTGTCCGGTTATCTCGCCTGCAGGATTCTCTTTCCGTTCGTATTTCTGATGTTTCTCCTCGTGTTGTTCCTTCTTTGCCCCCGTGGAGGGTCCCTCTTCCGCGGTTTTGTACATCCTTGACTCGTATCACTAAAGCTTTTACCCCTCCTACAGTTCTAAAACGCCTTTTCCTCGAGCACTTTTCTTCTCACTCCCGCTCCGTTTCTGTCTTCACCGATGGGTCTAAGTCAGCGGACGGTGTTGGCTACTCTGTTGTTTTTCCTGATCGCACTTATATGTGTCGCTTGCCTCCGGAGACTAGCATCTTTACAGCGGAACTTTATGCTATTCTCTATGCTCTTCGTCTCCTGCTTTCTCGTTGTCAGTCTTCCTTTGTGGTTGTTGTTGACTCTCGTAGTGCCCTCATGGCTCTCGGGTGCTTTAATCCAGTTCATCCGGTAGTTGTCGAGATCCAGCATTGGCTGTTTCTCGTTCACAGTAAATTTAAGTCGGTTGAGTTTTGTTGGGTTCCCAGCCATATTGGCGTGTCTTTAAATGAGCGTGCGGATGCTGCCGCTAAGGAAGCTGTCCGCTCTTGTCCCATCTCTCGTAAAGGCATTCCGTATTCCGACTTTTACCCGGTTATCCATTCCTCAGTCCTTACCCGTTGGCAGGCTTCTTGGTTGTCTGTTACTGGTAACAAGCTACGTACTCTTAAATGTTGTGTTTCCTCGTGGCCGTCCTCCTTCCACCGTAACCGGCGGTGGGAAACAGCTCTAGCGAGGTTGCGTATTGGCCATACTCGCTTAACCCATGGTCACTTGATGGAGCGCCGCCCTGCTCCTTATTGTCCTAGTTGCATTGTCCCTCTTACGGTCGTGCATGTCCTTCTTGAATGTCCTGACTTCCAGGACGAGCGTGTGTCTTGCTTTCCGACCGCCCCTCGCGGTCACCTGTCCCTCGATAGAATTCTTGGTGACTCGGATACTTTTGATATCGTTCGCCTTATGCGTTTTTGTTCTCGTATTGGCATCCTTGGTGATATTTAGCGCCCTCTGATTATTTTGCGTATTTGATGGTGCTACATAGCCTTCCCGGTTTGGTGCCTTCTTTTGATAATTACTTACTTACTTGCTCTTGTTCTAATGAGGCTTCCCAGGAAGTAGAAGAGAGAGAAAGCACTACAGCTGTGGACAGGGTGGTACAGAGTTATAATTCAAATGAAAGGGGGGATTGAGGAGGTCATACCAAATAAGAAGAGTGGGGAGTCACAGTGGCTCGAGTTGCGTGTGTACACCTGACAACGTGGCCAGTGTTGGAGCCGCATCCCCTCAACGTGTGACGCTGAGCCCCTCTCCAAGAGTAGGAAGCGTACAGGGTGACCTGATCTAAGTATAAGCACTATGAATTTTGGGTCGGTTCGTCCGTAAAGGATGGGCAACCGACGACAACCTCATAATAGTGTATACTCGCCTATTTGTGCTTACAGGATCGAGCATTAACTCTTGGATCCCGCCTTTCGAGTCATCGGTTGTTTACAGCAATGACTGCGGTCCCACTTCCCTATCACATCTAGCATTAAAATTATGAATAGAGTTTGCTTCCACGACCTGCTCCTTAAGTGCATTCCATTTTTCCACTGCTTTCACACTAAAAGAAAACTTCTTAACATCTCTGTGACACATCTGAGTTTCCAGCTTCCACCTTGTCCCCCTCATTCCGTTAATATTCCATGTAAACATTTCATCTATTTCCACTGTCAATTCCCCTGAGTATTTTTTACGTCCTTATCATAATTCCTCTCTCCCTTCTCTTTTTCTAGTGTCGTAAGGCTCAGTTCCTTCAGGCGCTCTTCATATCGCATCCCTCGATACCTCGGACGAGTCTCGTCGCAAACTTCCAAACCTTTTCCAGTTTCCTTATGTGTTTCTTCAGGTGGGGAATCCATGATGGCACGGCATACTCTAAGACTGGTCTCACGTGGGCAGTGTAAAGCGCCCTAAATGCCTTCTTACATAGGTTTCTGAATGATGTTCTAACTTTTGCCAGTGCAGAGTACACTGCTGTCGTTATCCTATTTACATGTTCCTCAGGAGTTAGATTAGGTTTTACGTCCACGCCCAGGCCTCTTTCTCGAGTCGTCACAGGTAGGCAGTTCCCCTTCATTGTGTAAAGTCCCTTTCGTCTCCTATCGCCTGATCCCATTTCTCTTACTTTACATTTGCTCATGTTGAACTCCTGTAACCATTTCTCTGACCATCTCTGCAACCTGTTCAAGTCCTCTTGGAGGATCCTACAATCCTCATCTGTTAAAACTCTTCTCATTGTGTGTGTGCGCGCGCGCGCATGTGTGTATGTGTGTGTAATTACCTAAGTGTAGTTACAGGATGAGAGGTACGCTCGTGGTGTCCCGTCTTCCCAGCACTCTTTGTCATATAACGCTTTGAAACTACTGACGGTCTTGGCCTCCACCACCTTCTCCCCTAACTTGTTCCAACCGTCTACCACTCTGTTTGCGACAGTGAATTTTCTTATATTTCTTCGGCATCTGTGTTTAGCTAGTTTAAATCTATGACCTCTTGTTCTTAAAGTTCCAGGTCTCAGGAAATCTTCCCTATCGATTTTATCAATTCCTGTTACTATTTTGTATGTAGTGATCATATCACCTCTTTTTCTTCTGTCTTCTAGTTTTGGCATATTTAATGCCTCTAATCTCTCCTCGTAGCTCTTGCCCTTCAGTTCTGGGAGCCACTTAGTAGCATGTCTTTGCACTTTTTTCAGTTTGTTGATGTGCTTCTTAAGATATGGACACCACACAACTGCTGCATATTCTAGCTTTGGCCTAACAAAAGTCGTGAACAATTTCTTTAGTATATCGCCATCCATGTATTTAAAAGCAATTCTGAAGTTAGAAAGCGTGGCATAGGCTCCTCGCACAATATCCTTTATGTGGTCCTCAGGTGATAGTTTTCTATCTAGAACCACCCCTTGATCTCTTTCTTTATCAGAATTCTTTAAAGATTTCTCACATAATATATAGGTTGTGTGAGGTCTATGTTCTCCTATTCCACATTCCATAACATGGCATTTATTAACATTAAATTCCATTTGCCAAGTGGCGCTCCATATACTTATTTTGTCCAGGTCAACTTGAAGGGCATGACAATCATCTAAGTTTCTTATCCTTCCTATTATCTTAGCATCATCAGCAAACATGTTCATGTAATTCTGTATACCAACTGGTAGATCATTTATGTAGACAATAAACATCACTGGTGCAAGAACTGAACCCTGTGGTACTCTACTCGTGACATTTCTCCAGTCCGATACATTGCCTCTGATCACTGCCCTAATTTTTCTATCAGTCAGAAAATTTTTCATCCATGTTAGAAGCTTACCAGTCACCCCTGTAATATTTTCCAGTTTCCAGAACAACCTCTTATGTGGAATTCTGTCGAAAGCCTATTTTAGGTCCAGATAGATGCAGTCAACCCAACCATCTCTTTCCTGTAATATCTCTGTTGCTCGATCATAGAAACTGAGTAAATTCGATACACAGGATCTTCCAGATCGAAAACCATACTGTCTGTCTGATATTATATCATTTCTCTCCAGGTGTTCTACCCATTTAGTTTCAATTATTTTTTCCAATATTTTGACTATTACACTTGTCAATGATACTGGTCTATAATTAAGGGGGTCTTCCCTGCTTCCACTTTTGTAGATTGGAACTATGTTAGCCTTTTTCCACACATCAGCTACAACTCCTGTAAACAGGGATGCATGAAAAATCAGTTGAAGTGGAATGCAGAGCTCAGGTGCACATTCTCTCAGAACCCATGGTGAAACTCCATCTGGACCAACTGCTTTGTTCTTATTTAGCTCCTTGAGAATTTTTTCCACTTCGTCTCTAGACACCTCTATGTGCTCTATGTTGTTCTCTGGAATTCTTATTGTATCTGGTTCCCTGAAGATTTAATTTTGTACAAACACACTTTGGAACTTTTCGTTTAATGTTTCACACATTTCCTTTTCATTTTCCGTGAATCTATTTCCCATTTTCAACCTCTGAATATTATCCTTTACCTGCAATTTGTAGTTTATGAATTTATAGAATAGACCTGGTACTGTTTTACATTTGTCTGCAATCCCTTTTTCAAAATTTTCTTTCTGCCTCTCTCCTCACTGCCGTGTAGTTGTTTCTTGCATCTTTGTATCGCTGGTATGTTTGGGGGTTCGGCCTCTTCCTGTATTGATTCCATTTTTGTGTCTTTTGGTCTCTGGCCCTCTCGCAATTTCTGTTGAACCAATCCTGTTTCCTAGTTCTGCATCTCTGTTTTGGTATAAATTTTTTTGTTCCTTTATCATATATGTGATAAAGTGTGTGTGTGTGTGTACTCACCTAGTTGTACTCACCTAGTTGTGTTTGCGGGGGTTGAGCTCTGGCTCTTTGGTCCCGCCTCTCAACCGTCAATCAACAGGTGTACAGATTCCTGAGCCTATCGGGCTCTGTCATATCTACATTTGAAACTGTGTATGGAGTCAGCCTCCACCACATCACCCCCTAATGCATTCCATTTGTCAACCACTCTGACACTAAAAAAGTTCTTTCTAATATCTCTGTGGCTCATTTGGTGTGTGTGTGTGTGTGTGTGGTGTGTATACTCACCTAGTTGTACTCACCTAGTTGTGTTTGCGGGGGTTGAGCTCTGGCTCTTTGGTCCCGCCTCTCAACCGTCAATCAACAGGTGTACAGATTCATGAGCCTATCGGGCTCTGTCATATCTACACTTGAAACTGTGTATGGAGTGAGCCTCCACCACATCACTTCCTAATGCATTCCATTTGTCAACCACTCTGACACTAAAAAAGTTCTTTCTAATATCTCTGTGGCTCATTTGGGCACTCAGTTTCCACCTGTGTCCCCTTGTGCGTGTTCCCCTTGTGTTAAATAGACTGTCTTTATCTACCCTATCAATCCCCTTCAGAATCTTGAATGTGGTGATCATGTCCCCCCTAACTCTTCTGTCTTCCAGCGAAGTGAGGTTTAATTCCCGTAGTCTCTCCTCGTAGCTCATACCTCTCAGCTCGGGTACTAGTCTGGTGGCAAACCTTTGAACCTTTTCCAGTTTAGTCTTATCCTTGACTAGATATGGACTCCATGCTGGGGCTGCATACTCCAGGATTGGCCTGACATATGTGGTATACAAAGTTCTGAATGATTCTTTACACAAGTTTCTGAATGCCGTTCGTATGTTGGCCAGCCTGGCATATGCCGCTGATGTTATCCGCTTGATATGTGCTGCAGGAGACAGGTCTGGCGTGATATCAACCCCCAAGTCTTTTTCCTTCTCTGACTCCTGAAGAATTTCCTCTCCCAGATGATACCTTGTATCTGGCCTCCTGCTCCCTACACCTATCTTCATTACATTACATTTGGTTGGGTTAAACTCTAACAACCATTTGTTCGACCATTCCTTCAGCTTGTCTAGGTCTTCTTGAAGCCTCAAACAGTCCTCTTCTGTTTTAATCCTTCTCATAATTTTAGCATCGTCCGCAAACATTGAGAGAAATGAATCGATACCCTCCGGGAGATCATTTACATATATCAGAAACAAGATAGGACCGAGTACAGAGCCCTGTGGGACTCCACTGGTGACTTCACGCCAATCGGAGGTCTCACCCCTCACCGTAACTCTCTGCTTCCTATTGCTTAGATACTCCCTTATCCACTGGAGCACCTTACCAGCTACACCTGCCTGTCTCTCCAGCTTATGTACCAGCCTCTTATGCGGTACTGTGTCAAAGGCTTTCCGACAATCCAAGAAAATGCAGTCCGCCCAGCCCTCTCTTTCTTGCTTAATCTGTGTCACCTGATCGTAGAATTCTATCAAGCCTGTAAGGCAAGATTTACCCTCCCTGAATCCATGTTGGCGATTTGTCACGAAGTCCCTTCTCTCCAGATGTGTTACCAGGTTTTTTCTCACGATCTTCTCCATCACCTTGCATGGTATACAAGTCAAGGACACTGGCCTGTAGTTCAGTGCCTCTTGTCTGTCGCCCTTTTTGTATATTGGGACCACATTCGCCGTCTTCCATATTTCTGGTAGGTCTCCCGTCTCTAGTGACTTACTACTGTGTGTGTGTGTGTGTCTGTGTATGTGTATGTGTGTGTGTGTACTCATCTAGTTGTACTCACCTAGTTGTGTCTGCAGGATCGAGCATTGACTCTTGGATCCCGCCGTTCGAGCATCGGTTGTTTACAGCAATGTATATGGTCCTATTTCCCTGTCACACCTCGTTTTAAAATTATGAATAGTATTTGCTTCCACAACCTGTTCTTTAAGTGCATTCCATTTTTCCACTACTCTTACGCTAAAAGAAAACTTCCTAACATCCCTGTGGCTCATCTGAGTTTCCAGCTTCCACCCATGTTCCCTCGTTCTGTTACTATTCCGTGTGAACTTTTCGTCTATGTCCACTCTGTCAATCCCCCTGAGTATTTTATACGTTCCTATCGTGTCCCCCTTCTCCCTTCTTCTTTCTAGTGTCGTAAGGCACAGTTCCCTCAGGCGCTCCTCATACCCCATCCCTCGTAACTTTGGGACGAGTCTCGTTGCAAACCTCTGAACCTTTTCCAGTTTCCTTATATACTTCTTCAGATGGGGACTCCATGATGAGGCGGCATACTCTAAGACTGGCCTCACGTAGGCAGTGTAAAGCGCACTAAATGCCTCCTTACTTAGGTTTCTGAATGATGTTCTAACTTTTGCCAGTGTAGATACGCTGTGTTCAATATCCTATTTATATGGGCTTCAGGAGATAGATTAGGTGTTACGTCCACCCCCAGGTCTCTTTCTCGCGTTGTCACAGATAGGCTGTTGCCCTTCATTGTGTATTGTCTTATTGGTCTCCTATCTCCTAGTCTTATTTCCATAACTTTACATTTGTTCGTGTTGAACTCCAGTAGCCATTTCTCTGACCATCTCTGCAACCTGTTCAGGTCCTCTTGGAGGATCCTGCAATCCTCATCTGTCAACTCTTCTCATCAACTTTGCGTCATCTGCAAACATCGACATGTAGAACTCTACTCCTGTAAACATGTCGTTAACATATACTAGAAATAGAATTGGTCCCAGCACCGATCCTTGTGGTACTCCACTCGTTACTGTTCGCCAGTCCGACTTCTTGCCCCTTACCGTAACTCTTTGGCTCCTTCCTGTTAGGTAGTTCCTTATCCATGCTAGGACCTTTCCCCCCACCCACGCCTGCCTCTCGAGTTTGAACAGCAGTCTCATGTGTGGTACTGTATCAAAGGCTTTTTGGCAGTCTAGAAATATGCAGTCCGCCCAACCATCTCTGTCCTGTCTTATCCTCATTATTTTATCATAGAATTCCAAAAGGTTTGTTAGGCACAATTTCCCTTTCCAGAACCCATGTTGATGTTTGTTCACAAACCTAACGTTCTCCAGGTGTACAACCAGTTGTAGCCTAATTATTCTTTCCAGTATTTTACAGGGGATGCTTGTCAGTGATACAGGTCTATAGTTAAGTGCCTCCTCCCTATCGCCTTTCTTGAAGATCGGTACGACATTTGCCTTCTTCCAGTAACTGGCCAATTCTCCCGATATAAGTGACTCATTAAAGATCATTGCCAGAGGCACGCTGAGGGCCTGCGGTGCTTCTTTTAGTATCCACGGTGATACTTTGTCTGGTCCAACCGCTTTAGTTGCATCTAGTGCTGTCAACTGTTTCATTACCTCCCCTGCTTTCACCTCTATATCTGATAGATGTTCATCTAGGGTAACCCCTTCCAACAATGGGAGCTGCTCAGGCTCGGTAGTGAACACTCCATGGAAACTCGCATTCAGTGCCTCGCAGATTTCCTTGTCACTCTCAGTATATGCCACCTCTGTCTTCCTTAGTCATGTCACTTGGTCGTTCACCGACATTTTTCTTCTTATATGGCTGTGTAGTAACTTAGGTTGCTTTTTCGCTTTGATCGCAATATCGTTCTCATAGTCCCTTTCCGATGTTCGTCTTATGGTAATGTAATCGTTTGGTGTGTGTGTGTGTGTGTGTGTGTGTGTGTGTGTGTGTGTATTCACCTAGTTGTATTGTACTTTTGTGTGTGTGTGTGTGTGTGTGTGTGTGTGTGTGTGTGTGTGTGTGTGTGTGTTTGTGTGTGCGCGCGCGCGCGCGCTCATCTACCAGTGCATGCATGATTGAGCACGTGCTCTTAAGGCACATTTTTCGACCATCTTTATCTCAATACAGAAACTCTTGTCACCCGGAACTCTTATCATATATATACATTTACGACTGTGTACGGGACTGGCGTCAACAACTTGCTCAGCTGGTCCGTCCCACTTGTTTACGACTCTTGGAGTGATGAAGCTCGTTCTGGTGTCTCTGTGACTCACTTGTGCTTCCATATTCCAATTCTGACCTCTCCTTCTGCTGCTCCTCACTTATAACTTTGCTTCCTAGTCGACTTGAGAATCCTTTTAGCGTTTTGAGTATCATATATGTCGTGATCAAATCTGCTCTATTCGTCTGGT
This sequence comes from Procambarus clarkii, assembly GCF_040958095.1. NCBI lineage: Eukaryota > Metazoa > Arthropoda > Malacostraca > Decapoda > Cambaridae > Procambarus > Procambarus clarkii. The sequence continues at coordinate 10,724,454 of NC_091180.1, read as the reverse complement.
AAGGTTAGGTTTCCTTCTTCATGGTTCATAATTCTTAGCTCAGGAACGGGGCCTTCTTGCGTATCTTTGGTCCTTTCCAAGTTTTGCTTTGTGCTTCTTTTATGTAGGGGTTCCAGGCTGGTGCAGCATACGCAGTAACAGGTCATACAGAGGATGTGTACAGCCCTCAGGAGGAATCTTTGTCCAAGTTGGTCCAAGTTGATACCTGACCAGCTACCTGTATGACAGCTTCTGCTCTCGTTATCCTGGTGATGGTGAGAGCCTCTAGTGTTGGGTCTCCAGTTATGCTCTCTCCTGAGTCTTCCTCTCCTTATCACAAGTTGGAAGTTGCCTTCCCTTCATCCTGTACGGTATATGAGGCCTCCTTGCTTCAACCATTAACATAACCTTGCATTTGTCCGGGTTAAACTCCAGCAGCCCTTTCCCAGACCATCTCTGGAGATTGTCTAGATAATTTTGCATTGCATTTAAGTGGTCATGTGTGTGTGAAACCAAACAGTGATACCAATAAGCTTACTGCCGCTGTTACATTTTTGCCTATCTTGAACAAGTCTCTTTTTTGCTTGCTTGGTTCTGGCAACAATGTGAGTATGGGGTTCCCTCTGGACCAGCGCTGGCAACACTGGACCAAACAATATATATCATAAAATATCTTGAGTTTGAAATCAGAGTTGACAAGGTTTTCTGACCACCCTGTATTTGGTTGTTTCATTTATTTCTTTGTTGTTTATTTGTTTTGTTTTTTAACAGTTATATATCCAGCTTTTGTGTTTAAATGTTGGAGAGTTTTTTGTGGAGGGGAGAAGTGTTTTGTGGCTCCACTTGTGTAATTGTTCTCCCCTCCCTACACCCCTTCCCTCTCCCTCTCCCTCCCTTCCCTCCCTACACCCCTTCCCTCTCCCTCTCCCTCCCTTCCCTCCCTACACCCCTTCCCTCTCCCTCTCCCTCCCTTCCCTCCCTACACCCCTTCCCTCTCCCTCTACCTCCCTTCCCTCCCTACACCCCTTCCTTTTCCCCCTCCCCTCCCTCCCTCCCTCCCTCCTACACTCTCTCCCTCTCCCTTCCCTCTCTCCCTCTCTACACCCCTTCCCTTTCCCCCTCCCCTACCTCCCTCCCATCCCTCTCCCTAACTCCTTCTCTACCTTATTCCCTAGACCCCTTCCCTCGCCCTCCCTACACCCCTTCCCTCCCTCCCTCCCATCCCTCTCCCTAACTCCCTCCCTCACTTCCTCCCTACACCCCTTCCTTTTCCCCCTCCCCTCCCTCCCTCCCACACTCTCTCCCTACACCACTTCCCTCTCCCTCTCTCTCATTCTCTTCCTCCCTAACCCACTCACTCCCTCCCTACACCCCTTCCCACTCCCCCTCCCCATGGGATGGGGTCGCCATGGTTTCTCCCATAGGTATCCTGTTCGCGAATTTTTTACATGGGTACAATAGAGCAGAGGGTCTTAGTTGATATGAATTTAAAACTTGCCATTACTGCATGTATGTTGACGACATATTTATGCAGGAAACTGATGTCAGACATCTGCAGCAGCTGAAGGAAGCATTCCAGCCAAATTTCGTGTTAAGTTTCCCTTAACACAGAATTATGAGTGATGGATGGTGAAACCCCGCACCCTGTCCCAGAGGATAGTTCGAAAATTACTCTTGCTATGGGGGCTTGCGTGGACGTAGCCGGTCCACTGGCGAGACTGACAGAGTTTCAACACCTGACGACTTGGCCACAGTTTGTCCAAGCGATTAGGGACAGATTCAAGGAAAAGGTGACGGAAGATGAGGCACATTTTTATCTCCAGTCACTTAAGAGGGATGACCGCAGCACAGTCAAGGATTTCGGGACAATATTAAAGAGCAGGGTTGACGACCTCACTAAGGAACTGGGGTTAGATTCGAGTCAGGCAGAGCGATTCGCTAAACAATTGTTCTGCAAAACGTTACCTTCTGATATGGGGCCATTGTTACTTGCGGGGGGAGCGGGTGAGAGTTATAAAGACCTAGTCCAACAGGCCGCCACAGCCCTAGACAGGCAGACGTGCGCAGGGACATCGGGCACTCAGTTGTCGCCATACGTAGAGGCGTTAAGTAAAGGCGAGGGAGCCAAGCCGAGTCACTGTGGCGCGGGTTCATCAGGCGGGAAGCAGCCCTCAGCTGCAAGTTCGAGCCACCCTGCGCGGGGTAACAACAGAGATCCGCGGAGGTGTTACTCCTGCGGGAAGCGCGGGCATATACAGAGGGACTGTAAAGTCACTATTACGAGAGCATGAAAGCAGGCTCCTAGTGATGGTAGGCCTACTTTTGAGGTGAAAGTGGAAGGTGTGAGATTGGCAGCTTTTGTTGATACAGGAAGCCAGGCAACGGTATTTAAAAAGTCAGCCTTCAGCACTTTTAAGTATGCACGTCTTAAACGTTGCGCAAAGACATTAACAGCGGTCAATGGGGAGAAGATTGAGATCGTTGGTCAAGATACAGTTAATTTTGAGATTGATGGGGAATTGCAGCCTCACACATGTACGATCGTGGAGAACCTTGATTTTCCTGGTCACATCTTAATGGGAAGTGATTTTCTGTCGCGGTTTGATTATTCCTTGTCTGCTCAAAAAGGGGCTAGGAACTGCAGGTTGCAGTTGGGACAGACTTCCTACCCAGTGGAGATGATCGACCATCCCCCAGTTGTAGCTTCAATTAAGAGGAAGCTGAAATATAATGCGCACTATCCAAAATTGATTTTTAAGTCTCTTCCAGACACAGTTAAGAGGTCATGCGCATTGCATGCATTGACCAAACAGAGTTGCCCACCACATTCTATTAAATTTATTAAAGTAGCCGTGGGACGTCGCATACAACCAGGTACCACCCTTCAGGTGGCTGGGAGATGTGACAGCTTATTAATTCCTCATCACTTAATTGTAGTGCTCGATAAAGGGGCACTCATTCCAGTTGTCAATCTTTCACACAAGACGTTTCGCTTCAGGGCAGGTGATAGGGTATCTCAGGGAACCATGGTGGAGGACACAGAAATCTTTCACCATGAGTCAGCTGAGACGCCAGCCGTCACTGCACAATGTAGTGCACTGAACATGTTGAATTCTAAAACACCATCCAAAGTAAAATACGAGACGAGAGATGTTGCACAGAATGTAGAAGAAGTAGAAAAATTAATATCAGGACTTGATTTGCAACATGTTGCACAGGCGAATAGGAAGGCACTGAGAGGAGTTTTACGAAAATTCCCGAAATTGTTTGCGACAGAGGATGACCAGATTGGTCTCCTTGATAAGATCGAGCACACCATTCCAACTAGTGATCATTTGCCTGTGTACACGAGTCAGTGGAGGTTGCCGGAACAGGCAAAGAATGTTATCAGGGAGGAGTGCCATAAAATGTTGAGACAGGGCGTGATAGAGCCTAGTACGTCACCGTGGCTCTCTCCTGTTGTGCTAGTTCGGAAACCGGACGGTAGTTATCGTTTCTGTGTTGACTACCGGAAGGTGAACGAACTAACTAAGGGTGATGTGTATCCGTTGCCCCGAATACAGGAGATAATAGATCAATTTGGTGCTGCTAAGTATTTCTCAACTCTTGACGCAAAATCGGCGTATTGGGCGATTCCGGTGGTAGAACAGGATAGGGAAAAAACAGCATTCTCGGATGGTAGGCACACTTATCAATTCCGTAGGATGCCGTTTGGTTTGAAGACAGCGCCCTCGTCGTTTCAGAGGGCCATCAACTTTATCCTTAGTCCGGTACTGGGTAGGCATTCTTTAGCGTACCTGGATGATGTTGTGATATATTCCAGGACATTTGAGGAACACCTACAGGACTTGACTGAGACTTTGAAGTTGTTAGATCAGGCAGGTTTCAGGCTGAATGTTCAGAAGTGCACCCTGGCGGCTCAGAAATTCAAATTTCTGGGGTTCCAGGTGTGCCCAGACGGTATCCGACCTGACCCAGATTCTTGCCGCGCCATTGCTGACATGCCTACTCCAAGGACAGCAAAGGACGTGCGTAGGTTTTTGGGGGGCGGCTGGATATTTTCGTCGTCATATTGAAGGTTTCGCTGGCATTTCAGCACCCCTGACTGATCTGACAAAGAAAAATGCGAAGTTTGTGTGGAAATCTGAACATGACGAGGCCTATCGCAAACTGAAAGACCAACTAATCACGACACCGGTATTGGCTATTCCTGATTTTGAGAAAGAGTGGGAGGTGCACACTGACGCCAGGGGTATTGCTATTGGCGGGTGCTTAATTCAGCGATATGCGGATAATTTACCCCATCCAGTAGCCTATTTCAGTAGGAAGGTCAAAGGACCTGAAGTTCGTTATTCAGCTACGGATCGGGAGGCACTGGCAGTAGTAGAATCAGTTAGGTATTTCGAGCCTTACCTATTTCAGCGGCATTTTGTAATCTACACAGACCATCGAGCGTTAACACACATATTTAAGAAGCGAACAAAATGCCCACGAATGTCACGCTGGTCTCACGAACTTTCGGCCCACTCATTCCAGATCTTGTACAAGCCTGGTCCAGCACATGTTGTGCCAGACACGCTAAGTAGAAATATAGCGGCAGTTCAGATTAATGAAAATATTAAAACCATTCCATCAGATAAAATGAGAGAATACCAGATGAACGAGCCTAGATGGAAAGAAATTATTGAGTATTTAGAAGGAGGAAAATACCCGAAGAAGAAAAAGAAGTTACCTATTCATGATTTTGAAATGAAACAGGGCGTCCTGTATTATGTTAATAGCCAGAATGATAGGGCAATATTTCAGCTAGTTATTCCGGACGCGTTGCGGTCATCAGCGTTAAAGCTTGCGCATGCTTCTAAAATTGCAGGGCATCCGGGGGTCTTTAAAACCCACCTGAAAGCAAAGTCTCTTTTTTATTTTCCAGGATTACTTTCTGAAGTAATCAATTTCGTGAAGTCGTGCCCTCGTTGCCAGAGGAGGAAAGGCACCCTTAAGGTACAGGCCCCACTTCAGGAATTTCCTGAAATTCGTGAGCCGTTAGATCGTGTGGGGGCCGATTTGATTGATTTACACCACAGTCATTCAGGTAACAGATACGTGTTGGTGCTAGTTGACCATCTGTCTAGATACACTACACTAGTTGCATTACCTCAGAAGGATTCTCGTACGGTTGCAGATGCGTTCTTGCGTAGGTTCGTTACTGAATTCGGACCTCCTAAAGTTTTAGTCTCTGACCGGGGTCAAGAATTCAATGGGAATATATTTAGAGAAGTTTGTAAGATTTTAGAGACAACTTCGGCTTTTACAACAGCCTACCACCCACAAGCAAACGGAATGACGGAACGGACTAATCGTTCAGTCAAGGATATGCTTGCAATCCTTGCTGAACATGACGCAAACACCTGGGATGAACACCTTCCCAATGTTCAGTTAGCCTTGAATACTGCCATCCACCAACCAATTAACACCCAACCCCTTCATTTGTTTACTGGTAATTCATGCAATGTCCCCTCAGGTCTGCTTAACAGACATAATGTTGCATACGGGGAGGACTATCCTTCAGAGGTCCTTGGAAAAATGAAAAATGCATGGAATATTGCATCTGAAGCGTCCAAGAAGGCACGGACTCGGTATGCTCATTTTTATGACAAGAAAGTGCGCCCCCTAGAGTTGAAGGAAGGAAGCCTCGTATTGAGAGTGAATGAGGCTGCGCCCGCCAATCAGAGTAGGAAACTAGCTCCAAGGTGGCGAGGACCATATAGAGTAATAAAAAGAGCGGGGCCGGTTAATCTTGTTATAAAGGGAGTGTTCGAGGACCAGGTGGAAAGAACAATTCATGTAAATAAATTGAAACAATATCATGCTAAAGAGGAATTAGAACTGCCTTCAGCGGGTCTAGTTCCTGACTCAGCAGTGCTGACTCATGGCTTCACCGACGAGTCAGAAGATGAGGAGGACCCTCTGTCATCGCTCATCAGTAGTCAGGTGCAGTCTCGCCACCCTATGGTGACGAGATCTCGCGCTATACAGTAAAGTAACTTCCTTGGTTAGTATAATTTAGTATTCATTAGATTTTCCTGTAAAGGCAATGAGGTGTACTATCTCTATACTTGACTCAGGTAGCAACTTTTACCGTGCTCTGGGGTTCCACCTCCACCAAACCCAGAGTATATCTATGCTTCCGCTGTGTTGTGTCTGTCTGTTCCCAGGTCTGATTGGTACACCGACCCAGTTGTTCCAGCCACACGTGAACCCTTGTCTGTAAAGACCGAGGGGGGAGGCACGTTACACAAAGCCCTCCCCCACCAGACCCAGTAACCCATACATCAGTTACTTTGGGGATGAGTGACTGTCCAAGAGTCACCCGGCCGACGCCTCACGTCACTAACGAGGTTGTCAGGGCCAGCGAGCTGTCCACATTATAGCAGTCACCGGAGGTGCCATACAACGCCGGGGTAGCTGTCTCAAGATCACCACTACCCACCTGCTGCGTCATCAAGACTGCAGCCATTCCAGCAGTGTTGGAGGAGAGGTCAAGAAATGGAAAGCACGTAGCAGTACTCAAGAATTTCGCCGGAAGATTAATGATTACGTCATCTGAAGTAACAAGAAAGCAGAACTAAGGCGGTCACAGGTGGAAGGCACGGTTTCCCTACAGAGTACCGGGACTCGCCAATAGAAGGTCGCAAAATTGTCTCCTTTGGCCTAAAGTCGGCGGTACGAGGGTATACACAGTTGGTGTTTACGGCCTAGTAACCTGGTGACATTAAGAAACGCCTGAGATGACGTGAGCAATGATGGAAGACGAGATTCACCTGTTCTGCAAACAAGCAACCCGCATCTACGACCCTCTGACACCACTCCTGCTAAGAGACACCGTTGGTACATCCAGTCCTGCTCTGATGTGGTCATCTGCGACGTCAAGTTTAACATCAAGACTGCCGTGTGAACTGTGATTGATACGAAGGCGTGTGGACTGTCGAGAGCAAGATCAATGGCCGAAGTAACAGTATTCAACAGCTGTCACTTGGCACTCCGCTCTACTACACTCTGTCGTCATTCTAGAGTACCGGATGGGAGTACAAGAGGACCGGGTATTGATGTCTACACACGGGAAGAAGCAAGATCGACATCGTCATCGTCAGCGACTACATTCAGCATCCAGCAACATCGATTTTTTTTTGTGCTCGATTACTCAATATGAACAATTGATACAAACAACAAAGTTGGCTCTGAACATCTGTATAAAGAACATCTGGACACTTTTGTTTAAATGTTGAAAACCAGAGTTAGAATCACAATACTTTTTAAATGTTGAAAAACAGATTTAAAATAATTCTGGTATAGTATATGAAAATTTTACTCTATAAATTGGTCATTGATAAACATCGAAGCCCCTGTGTAATTGTCTCAGCCCTGAACAAACGGTTATGGAAAATTATGTTGTGCTACTTTTTCGGAATGTTTGAACACAGGAGAGGCGGACCAATATAAACAGTGACACTCTTACAGTGAGTGCGGACACTTGGCTGTACAGTCGGCTGAAACCTGTGATATAGTATAGGAATTTTTTTTATATTTTTAGATACATGTAATAAACGTTAGGTGTGTTCCTTAGCATGTCAAGGTTGACATTGATGAGGAGTGGTCAGTACCCGGAGGTGAACTTGATAGTTCAGTAGTACGCTCCCGAATGACTGAAAGTTCAGTCTGAAGTTAACTTTGTGTTATGGTTGAGCACGGTGTGGCCGGCTCTAGAGGACACATGAACTTGGCTAGTGAAGAGCCAAGAGATTTTAATAGCTAGTCTTTGATGTTAGAGTAGGGAAATGTTATTTAGCTATGTCAGTAAGAGTAGGATGTATGTTTCCTGATGTTGGAGGATTGCTGGCAGTTGACAGCTGAGAAATTTATGAATTTAAACATGTTGATGTTGGACACTCAAATAATTGTCAAATTTTATTAGTTAGGTTAGCTTTTGTTTGTGGCATGAGTTGAATTGTGGGTTTGGATACTAAACCTCGTGATTTTTAACAAATTAACAAGGTTTACTAACTGCTTGTGCGGCGGGGGGGGGGGGGTTGTAAGAATTATCCAGAGTGGTTTATCGACAAAAGAGAATGGGAAGCTGAAGCTGGTCACCCGCGTGGTGACCCTGGACCTGACCCCAGGGAATTCGCGGTGAAAATAATCGACGCCTTTTTCATAGCTTCGTATAATGAACCATTCTATAGTATTCAGTAATTTAGAGAAAATAGTCTTTATTCAGGTTGCATTCAAATTGTATTATATAGTTATAATATCATGAGTATTCCAATTATTGAGTTAGGTCACCATCAGGGACGTCACGAATCAGATCTAAGTTGTAAGTTGTAATGACCTATGACCGGCGGTCATAGGTCATCAGAGTTGACATGTCCACTATTTCTCAAAGGTCAAATAGCCATTTGGTGATCGGGAACAGCTCTGCCGTTAGATGCTTGTGTAATTTAACTTCAGTAATATAATTCAACCAGTCTGGATCAATTAAGTACAACAGAGGTTAATTGTTATAACTTAAACCTTGCTAAGTAACTTGGTAAGCGATGCAGAACAATACAATGCTCTAGTCGGGGGAAGACCAGAGAGAGGACAATTAGTGTGGTTTTAGAAACAACTCGGGCAGGTGGCCTTACCATCATCGGCCTCCCGACAGCACGAACATCTAGCTGGTCGCCGAAGGTAGAGTTGCTTTATGAGTTCTTATAGGGATAGTCAATTCATTGCCGTTCAGGTCAAGTAGGGAGTGATAACCATTTAGATTTTGTTTTAGTTTTTCTTTTAATAAATTAATAGCTAGTAAATTTGCATTTTTATTATTTCCATGTGTATGTATATGTATATGAATTTGTCCTGGTCACGTGGTCCCTACGAGGCAGAGTTGAATTGGGCGCCGATTTTAACACCAAATCGGAAGTCATCTTTACCGTTGATTGTGAATTAATTCCACACTCAAGTTTCCAAGGGCATATCGGTTATAGTGGGGATCAAGCCCCAAGGTTGATTAATTAGCATGATCGATCCAGACCTCGATCATTGCTCAGTGTTACTGGTCTGGTGGTGGCGGCGAAGGCGACTCTAGGGTTTTGCTCAAAGTCTATGTCACGTCATACGGGTTGTAGAATCCTAAGTCGGTCAATCGTCTTAGGACCACGTGGCGTGGAGTCGGCTTTAGTAAAAGTTTTGGAGTCCCATGTAGAGAATACAAAAGTAAGAATACGGGTAGAGGGGGAAAAGAAAAGGAGGAAAGATAATTCGAGAACACCCTCCCCGTGTTACAACTCTCCATCACATGGAGAGTGATGGTATGGGGTTTTTCTACTTTGCTTTCCCGACTGCAATGCGTACGTCACCACTGTGCAACTGGCAGACGCTTCACGAAGCTGTAGGAATCCAGCAGAGAAAATACGAGAGCAACCGTACAGGGTCTGGGAGCAAGGTCGAGTTAGAGTCCTTGAGGGTCTCTTCTCAGACTAGTCTCACCTGGTCCTGCTCCACGTTGGTCGTTGGAATCTCCTCAATGCTTGAAACACTTTAAGGGACTCCCAGGGTCCTGATCACATTTATAGTTTAGTGAATGATAGGCAACTCGGTGTTGAAGACACCTGGAGCTGAAGGCTTGAGTAAATAGTTGGCAGTATTCAGAAGTGGTTCAACGGAAACACCGCATTAAGCTTAACAGTAGTTTATTTACTAACTTAACCACTAATACACAGGGTGCTTGATTTACTTTAGATTGGCGTCAGAAAGGCTATGGTTGCATTAACGAGACTCTTGAAGTCTGACTAATCGAATCTGATCCACTCGTGGAGAAACACCTAACTTAACACAATTGACAGCCAATCATTAACACTGCAAATCTAATTGCCGGTGTGCAAAGGGATCACAAGAGTTCCAACCGGATACTCGGGCAATGATGATCATGCACAATAAATCACAATTGCACTGTCAATGGGACACGCAATTATCATGCACAATAATAATGTCACACAATAACTAAATGTGTGGTGTATATGAAGCTCACATTCACAGACGAGTGTAATGTCGTGATACCACACAGATAAACACGCATACACCGTCTGATGTCTTGGTCTCCACCTAAACCTGTGTCAGGTATGAGAAGATGAGAACTGGGGTTGATCCCTCAGATCAACACAGACAGACACAATAATACAATAACAAGATCTTGTACTTACAGGTAGGCTACCTCTCCCATTCACTCACTCACTCGTGCACATTTGTGCAAGAACTTGTAGGTGGCCTGACAGCTGGTTTCGCTCGTTATGACGTGAGACCATTGACGACAGGCTTTCCCAACACACTGTACTAGGACACGGCGGGGTACTCGCAGGAGGGTGTGCTGTATGCTTAACAGACAAACACACAAACACACTTGCTGGCACTGCCGGTGAACGTTGTAGTGACACCCAGAGAATAGTTAGTGTTATTCGAATGAATTTTTTAGCTGCTAAAGAAAACAGATTTAAAATTAAATTCCTATGGATACCATCACATCTTGGCATCTCAAGGCATGACACTGTTGATATGCTTACAAAGACAGCCTGTAGAAAACCAGTGGTAGAAATTGATATGGGTGTTTCATTAGCAGTGACAAAGAGAATACTTAAACAAATATCTAATGAAGATCTCACCGACCAAACAAATTCACAAGATCTGAAAGTTGTAGCATTAAATATTATGATAGATATCGTGAGGAGACATTCACATATGGGACTAATAGAGCAATTACTCAGCAATGTGATGTTATAGTGGCCAGAATATGCCTGGGATATAGACGCATCTGGCAACTTTCTCAAAACCCAAATGTCGAGTACACAATGTGTCAACTTTGTGAAAGTGAAAACATGCACTCACTTGAACATGATGATATATTGGACTTGTACCCAAGATTGACCATGTAATGTATCAATTATACAATGTATGTATGTGATGTAACTATATAACCTGAGATGGCTGTTCCCTCCTGGTTGCTGTGGACGTGTCAAGTTTGCAATGGGCGGCCATCTATCCCCTGTTGTGAGGGTCAACTCCGTGGGATTGGAGTTTACTGGACGTGCGGGGTACCCTGTAGTGGAGTTTGTCATGTGTGACATGCTCCATATCCCGGTGATGGATATCTACGATGTTGCGCTGGTAACTGCTAACCGTGTAGTTATAAAGTTTGTGGGAGAAGCGGTGTACCGGGACTTTCTCCAGAGGTACGAGGGACGTACCTTGCAGCTTCAGGATGGCACCGGATCTGTGTCCATTACTGATCGTAGTGGTGCCATGACGTATGTGAGTGTCCATGGGGCCCCCATGGAGTTTCCCAAGACCCTCTGGCGTTTCTTCTAGCGGTTTGGCGCTGTCGTTCGTGTGCGGATGTACACACTGTTTTCTGGCAAGTTCCCGGGTATGAGGACCAACATTTATACCCTTGGGATGCACCTGAGGTCGGACATTCCATCTACTGTCCGGCTTTTAGGGTACTACATACGGGTGTACTATGCCCGGCAACCACGGACATGTTTTCATTGTGGCCTGTTGGGGTATCAGGCTGCCGGATGCACTGAGGCTGCAACTGCTCCAGTGAACATGTCCAAGGAAGAGGATTTCCCGCCGCTCCCTGTGGAGGAGGACTCCGGGGGGTGAAGAGGTGGATGTCCTGATCGCTGCTGAGGCTCCCCCTGCGTCTCCGAGTACACCTCCGAATGTTGCGGACCCTGCTCCGAGTGTTGCGGCGCCGTCGGCGGTTCTTCTTGCTCTGGTCGATGTGCCAGCTATTCCCGAGGGTCTTCCGGGCGATCTCTGTGCGTCGTCGGCACCCTCCGCTTCCTCGTCTCCTGCTACTGTGCATGGCCCTGCGCCCTTGACTTGTGTCTCGACTGTGATGGGTGGTGGGGTGGTTGACGCGCCTCCTGCTGTGTGCGGCCCAGTTGCCCATTTGGTTAAGGCTGCTGCTGTCTTGCATCGTGCGTCGGTCCGCCCGGCTTATGGGGCCCGTGTTTCTGATGATGTACTGCCGGAGCCCAAGCATTCTTGTCGTTCTTCTGTTGCATGGGCTGATGTTGGCGAGTTCGACGACTGTGGATCTTCCGGCGACGGCGGGGTGGCTCCGGTTGCGTTGCAATCTACTGTGGTGTCGGAGGTGCATTTGCCTGCGGATGCCGGTGCCGGTGTTTCGGCCTCCCCTTCTGGTAGGGTGTTTGTGGGTCCTGATTCAGGTGCGTCGCCTGTGTCAGATGGTTCCGGTTCTTCGTGGGGAGTGGTTTCCCCTGCTGAGGTTCGTGGTGAGCGTGTTGACCTGGTGGTGGTCTTGAAAAAGGCTGCTCACTCTGGGGGGTCCGTGCCCTCGTCCTAGTTCCCTGTTTCGTCGGCGGCGGTCTTGTCGCATCTTCTGTCTCAAGCTGTCTCTTCTGTAGCTCCTGCGGTACCGGTGGAGGTGTTACCATCACGTCAACCGTCACCGTCTTCTCCTGTGCGTTCGGCGGCATAGCCGTCTCGACGGCCTACGTATGCTTCTTCGGTGTCTTCTGCTTCCAAGGGGGTGTTTCGGGATACCCTGCCTCGCGACTTGCGCCAGTGAACTTCGGAAGTGGCCATTTCCGCCTGATTTGGTGATTCCTGAGTTTATGCGGGCCCCGCAACAGAAGGGGGATCGACTCCCTATTCCCATGGAATATTTGATTTGGGAGGCCAATAAGAAAAGGTATCCTTGGGATAAGTTCCCTGAGAAGTATGTTCCTGCCTCTGGGAGTTAGGTTCATGCCCCGTGATTCTTTTCTTTGGCTGTATGTTGTGGGTTCTTTTCCGTTTGTGTGCATGGTTGGGGGTGCGGGTTGTGTGTGTGTGTGTGTGTGTGTGTGTGTGTGTGTGTGTGTGTGTGTGTGTGTGTGTGGGTGGGGGCGGGTTTGTTTTCCCGGTTCCTGCATGCTCCGGTGTTTGTTTTGTATTATGTATTGTGTATATGTTTTCTGTATTGCGACTATGCTGTCCTTTTGTTTCTATTGAGTATTTGTAATTTCCTTTAGTGTTGTATTTCTTATTATTTTGTCTTGGTGCCTCTCCGTGTGTAGTTACGATGCCAGTAGACTTGTTTTGTATAATTATGTTCTGGTGTTTGGGTTGTTGGGTGCGGGTTTGGTTACCGTGTGTTGTATTGATGTCGTTCTGTACTGTATTCCCCTGTGTTTATATGTCTTGTTGTTTTTATGGTCGCCTTTCAGGCCGGTGTTTTGTGGTTGAGTACCTTGTTCCTTTGTACTTTGTGAGTTTGTGATTTGTCATTTTGTGTTTTGAACTCTGTTTTGTTCTAGTTTGTTTTTATTGATTTTATTGTATTTATTGTATTTCTTTGCCTGCTTGCATGTAAAAAAAAATTAAAAAAAAATATAACCTGAGCTTGTAAAAGCACCTTCATCACCTTCAGTGATTAAGTGCTAAATTGCATACTAGTTTCTCTATCAGCTATCTCACCCTGTCAGAGTAAAAGAGACAAATGTATGTGAATGCATGTGTGTGAATATATGTATATATACATATATGTGTGTATGTGTATGAGTATAATGTATATATGGAAGCTGATCGGAATTACATTTCACCTTTGTAAATGCACATTAATGACACTATGTAAAAGACACATCGAACACTTTATGTAGGGCATACGTAAATCTGTGTATCTATGTATTTACATATGTAGGTTAGCTTAGCATTTTAAGAGCACCGAATCACCTTCTGTGGTTGAGTGTTCAATAAACCCTTGAACTATATGTTTAACACATCTCTAACCCTGTCCATGGAGGACAGAAGAAAATGTATATATGCTGGTTAGCACTGTAAATGTGTGGCCAAGTCTGTGGTAGAAAAACAAAAACTGCCGGTGAGTAAGGTTGTGACTGGCGGTGACGTCACATAGTACAGTGAGGCAGGGCGGGTGGCTACCTACCTTGAGGTGCTTCCGGGGCTTAGCGTCCCCGCGGCCCGGTCGTCGACCAGGCCTCCTGGTTGCCGGACTGATCAACCAGGCTGTTGGACGCGGCTGCTCGCAGCCTGACGTATGAGTCACAGCCTGGTTGATCAGGTATCCTTTGGAGGTGCTAATCCAGTTCTCTCTTGAACACTGTGAGGGGGTCGGCCAGTTATGCCCCTTAAGTGTAGTGAAGCGTGTTGAACAGTCTCGGGCCTCTGATGTTGATAGAGTTCTCTCTCAGAGTACCAGTTGCACCTCTGCTTTTCAATGGGGGTATTTTGCACATCCTGCCATGTCTTCTGGTCTCATGTGATGTCATTTCTGTGTGCAGGTTTGGGACCAGCCCCTCTAATATTTTCCACGTGTAAATTATTATGTATCTCTCCCGCCTGCGTTCATGGGAGTACAGTTTTAGGCTCTTTAGTCGGTCCCAATAGTTTAGATGTTTTAC